>NW_009944015.1:109822-117690 GCF_000696875.1 Nestor notabilis
ATCAGAATTACCCAACCCTGCTCAACTGTTAACACAAGCTCATTAAAAAAACACTTCTCAGAGGTGTTAAAATTCATATGTAAAAATGAAATGCTAAGTATTATTACACAGCTAAGCTGAAAACACTAACAGTACACAGACACAGTCCTCACTAGCAAAAGTAAGATGTCCCTGAAGAAATCACAAAAGAGAAAGTGCATTAGGACTTTGCCACTCTTTAGGCAAGCAGGGTATTTTTATTCCAGTAAGTGCTAGCAATAATATAGTATTCAAAGTTTTGTGAATTAGACCCTTTCAAACTCTTAGGCAGAATCTACCTTAATGGATTTTTCTTTTACATTCATCTTTGCCTAAAGGCTTCATTGTCTCATTATGTAAATGACTTTTTCATATGAAAATTAAATGTTAAAGATGCTTTTTGTAGTTCTTCAATACTGCAAAATATCACATGGACATTCACAGTAATTCAGACTATTTAGAATTAACCTCCAGAACTTTCTTTCCTATAAAGAAGCTTCAACTAGGAAATCATCAGCTTTATTATGAACAATATCAAAGACTAGATTGTAAAAAGCAGTTCTGAAAACACGCATGCAGAACTTGAAGAGCTGCATGTATACCTTCTGCACACTTTCCACTGCATGTCCTTGTAGAACAACAATTAGCAGTTAACACCACCCAACCGGAGCTCACCTGAAGAGAGGTTGGGCAGTTCAAATCATATGCTGTGTGCTCCTGAGTAGCCTCCACTGAACACTAAGTCCCACATGTTATTCAGAATAATTCTGTACGTTACCACCGAACACTTCAGTACTGAGAGATACCAGGGGCACAGCAACAGAGTGTATAGCAAACACCAGACTCATTACGAAGGCAAAAACTTATCAGTCAAGGGCAGGCAGAGAAAGACTCACTAGTCTACTAGTGAAGAACATCACTTCATAGGTGTCCAGAAGTGCCCACTCTAAGGTTCCACAGTGAGACACCAAACATTTCTTGGTGCATTCCCTCGGTCAGTAGCAGTAAAATCAGACCACAGCGCCCAACCAAGGAGGAACACAGCACCTATCCGGCCCAGCCGGAGTCAAGTGGAGGCACAGCTCCTCATGGAGCAAATCTTTACAATTAATAGACTGCTATTAAATAAGCCAGGAGGCCTTAAAAAACCCAACTGGGTAGCTCTGGGTTACAAAACTAAGTCAGTGGACAAAAACAGTTACGGTATTTGAAAATGCAACACTTGCTCTGCCTCCTCCTCCCTCCCTTTTCTGTATGCTCACTGTATTTGGAACTTCTTGGATGGGGAAAAAAAAAAAAAGAAAAAGCAGGATTATTTTAAAAACAATTAGTAGCTAAGTCATCCAGATGCCATAAGAGCTCAAGGACATACGACTCATTAGACCTACTTGGCACTCCCCATATTCCAAACTATTTAGAACCAATGTAGAAATTCACAACCTAACCAAAAATATACTCAATTTTCAGAAGATATTCTGTTAAATTACACACATCTGGGGTTGCTTTTTTAAAAATACAGAAACATAATAATCAGCCCTATCACAAAGTAGTTTTATAATAATCTTGATTTATAGAATTAAATAGACATATCATGCCTCACCTAATCACATCACTTGCTAATGCTATGTTCTTTTTTATTCTCACAAAGCTTGTCATCCCTTCACAGGCCCATTTTTTTGACTGTGATTTTTGTTTTAGTAATAAGGAACCAAATGCTTTACTGATTTTCTGAAGTGAGACAGTAGGCTGACTTCCCTTTAGCAGAAGAAAGGGGGTGAGGGTTGTTTTACTCATTTCTCCCACAGCGCTAGCAGCCAGAAAGCCTGATGCTGTTGTAAGTCAAGTACAACACGACTCAAGCAGCCCCCTCTTCCCCCCCCCTTCACATTTCATTAGAGATGCTTCACATCATTTTGAAAAGCTTCCTAGTTTCTATTTTTGTTTTATTTTATTTTCTCTGTAGAACACTGTCAGGTAGATTTGGGACCCTGATGTTGCATTTCACAAAAAAAAGGCTTTACAAAATTCAAGATGAACAGAAATATTTCATAGAATCTATGTGGTTGGAAAGTATCTCAGGAGGTCACCCAGTCAACCTTGGGCTTGAAACTGGGTCAACATTGAACTCAAACCAGTATGGATATTTAATAATAAAAACAAAAAGCCAGGAGTAAAAACTATAAAGTGATTAGAAAGAGGTGCCCATGAAAATAATGACTTCAATGATTAAAATACAAGAAAGAAAGCAGGACAAGCAACAGTTGTATGAGCTGTGAGATATATAGGCATATAATCTATAAAACAAATACATGTTTTGAGTACTCAAGTTTAGTCTACATCAATAGAAGAAAATACATTGTGTATATAATAGCCTGATAGTGTACTTTTAGCCTCTATCAAGATGTTTAACACTCAAAATGAGGATTTGTTCAGCTTACCCTTTAACTTCCAGACACCATGGCTTGAATATTATATATTTATGCTCATTTGGCAGCTTTCCTGACTGTTTTGATTCAAATCTCTAGTACCATGCTGACAGGACAAAAATGCATCTAATACTATGAGACTACTATTATGTAGAGACACAATTCACCTGCTGAAGTGAGAAACCAGAGGACTCCCAACATTTACTGAATCATATTTCAAGGTTTTGAGGTCTTTTTGCTTTAAGATGTTCAATTGTTTCTTGTTTATGAGATGCCTACATTCTTAAACCCCCTTTTATTACTGCACATACAGCATTTGAGCACAAGTTATTGCCCCACTTGGCACAGATGGACTTGGGCACCATCTAAGAATTACTAAAAACCTTCTAGAAGGCACGCAGTCAGCTCCGTCAGGACCACAGCACTCTGAGAAGCCTAAGCAGAAGGCAACATTTGCCTCCAATTTGTGAGTTTTCAACTGGTATTTCATGAAGAACTTCTAAAGACCACAAAAGGCCTCTCAGGAAAGGAAACTTACTGTGAGTTGACTTAAGATCTTGGTAGAGATGGACTTAGGCACCACCTAAGAACTACTAAAAACCTACTAGAAGGCATGCAGTCAGCTCCGTCAGGACCACAGCACTCTGAGAAGCCTAAGCAGAAGGCAACATTTGCCTCCAATTTGTAAGATTTCAACTGGTATTTCATGAAGAACTTCTAAAGACCACAAAAGGCCTCTCAGGAAAGGAAACTTACTGTGAGTTGACTTAAGTTCACTATACAAATGTTCCTCATTTCCAATAGGAAATAACTTGAGCAGTTACAAGTAAGAAGAGGTTGAAAACCACTGAGTACACTTCTCTAAACTTGGAAACTGAAGTGAAAGATAAAGAGAAAGTGGTCCCTGCAACTTAACAGATGAAGAATTACAGATCAATAACCTCTCCTCTAACAGGAGCCTCTTTTCACCAGTTCGTGGAAATAGAATTCCCCGAGTCACTTGTGCATTGCAGCTCATGCTCAGCAGAGACTACTGAGGTATCCTCCCAAAACACGCATCAGAAGTGAATGCCAGAGTTGTGAAATAATTACTGCTCTGTGAATTTTAGCAGCTGCTTGCAGCTCTACAGATTTATAAACAGGAAGTGTGAAGCTATGCATTCATACCTGCCTTAATTGTATGACAGAGACCTAAAGCCGTCAAACACTGGCTGACATAAGTCTTGCTGTATAATCTACACTGTCTCAACAGTGGATCCTATTCATTCTGAGAGCTAAAAGAAAAAAAGGTGGCTGACAGAGACCTAGGCATTTTCCTCACACACATCTCAAAACACAAAGCTCCTTATACAGGACATAGGTTTATACACCTAGAAAACAACACATCCTGAAGAATGTTTGCCTGCCTATGGTATCCAAGCACTTCTTTTCAGATGTGAAGGAAAAGCAAGCAGAACAATTGCCTTCATGGGATATAGAAAGAAGAGAATAAACCACTAAAATGGTTCCCTGATCATTTTTCCTAAAAACATCATCTGGGATTTAAAAAGTTGATTTCGTAATCAGGAGTAATAAAAAGTGATCTTCTCTGGGCTCAAGGGCTGAGTCCATGGATTTTGTCACCAGGTTGAGATTAAGACAACCTCAAATAAATGATTATATATTTGCACAAGTTTTCCATCATCCTTTTGTCAGATTTATTACACCTGTACACTTGAGGATGTTAATGATCAGACACCAGATATATGTGCCTTGATTTAAATAAAACAAATGTAGCTATTTTTCAAATTCAATCAAGACACAAAAGGTCATTAGCAAGATTTATCCTCTGCCCATCACAGAACATCAGTCATTCTTGGGAAGCATACTAACTAACCTTTTTGAGGATTAAAGCAGGTTTTCATTGCTTTGACAGGCTTGTTGTTCTCCAGTTGGTGGCATCTTTGAGATGCACAAACATGAAAGAAAACTGTCTTCAAAAATGACTATTTCATGACCTCTCCAGAGGCAAATCCTGTGTAATTCATACACCTGCAAGTTTTCCCTCAGTATTAGTCAGTCTTTAATTGAATGTACATTTTTAAAAGACAGCACTATTTTCGTTCTTTCTTTTTGCTCTTTTTCTCAGAGATCACTGCATGCAAAACACAATGAAATGGATCTATCTGCAGCCACTCATTTCTCCAAACAGTTTACTCACTGAGCACACCAACCCTGTGGCAGTTCTACCTTCTTTACCTTGATTTAAGCAGAAAGAAAACCTCATCTTCCTCTCTGGTGCGAATTTGACAGAGCCATGATTATTCACTGTCATTTCTTCTGTTTAAGCGGTTATCTGACTGAATATTTACCATACATAAACTGAAAATGGTGTGAATTAACATGATCTGCTTTAAGTAGCATTCACAGAAACTCTGAGTATAGATTCTATAATCTCCTAATTTTCAAGTACCTTCATAAATTTACACTCAGTCTGCAATCATATTCTGAAAGTTCCTTAAGCAGAATACGTTAACAGTCACTGGAAAATGCAGTCCTTAGGGATGTGGAATAAATTGGCCATCAATACCACGCAGCCATCTTTTTCTGAGGGAATCCTCTGTACGCAACACAGCTCAGAAGCTGCTGTGCTGAAGCTAATACGACAGTAACAGCAAGTTCTTCCTTTTATAAAGTTTTATTGGCCTAAACATAGCCAATGTTTAGGCCAATAGCTTTAAAGAACGGGGTGTCAAGGCTGCCAGCAGAACAAGCAAAAGATAAGGCAGACTTCAGAGTGCTACCTCCATGGCGTAAGGCAAAGCCTAACACTGGGCAGTTCTCAGAAAGAATGAGGACTCAGAAATCAGAGACACATTGGAAAAGGCACCAAACCAAAAAGGGATACCGACTGAGCTAGGAAAGTCTGCCTGACCTGTGGCACTGCCCCAGGAAACAACTGCTGTTGGAGCTGAGGGCTAAGAAAAAAAGCAACAAGCTCAAGAGCCACACTGCCAGTTTATGCCATCACAAACTTAAGCTTGATGAAATAACTAATAACCTTATGCCCAGTTTGGAATGAAGCGCTTCTTTTACTTCACCTTATAATGACCTGTCCATGAATTTCATCTCCTTCCAAAGAAGTTATCCTCAGGAGGAGGTCTACAGGGTCAGGAAGAGCTCTCACCTCAAGTTCAGAACCCATACCTTTTCTACAGCAACAGGCAAAGTAGTGCCTCTGGCTACTATAAATAGGATGACTATAACCTGGCAGTGTTCATAACGAGAGAAGAGATGTCTAAAATAGCATCCCTTACTTTTCACTCCCAAACTATGCAATTGGACAGAGATTTTACAGAACATGAACAAAAAGGGAGACTGATGAGACTCGGTGTCACCTGCACTGGTGGACACAAGACAACTTCATCATGCCCATCCACACAGCCACGTCATCCCCAGTGCAGTCAGCTGCCTGTGCCAAGAAGGAGGAAAAAAAATATATAACTGCAGTACTATCTCATGCTCAAGGGTGAAAAAGGCCATTAACACTAGACTGCTCTCACGTTTTCATCTCCTTGAATAGAAGTTACGTTTTAGCTATGGTTATTTATATTGTGAGTGTTTAACCACAAAAACTCTCCTCACCTTCACAACCTTTGGTTACTCCCAAAATGGAATTGCAATAAATAAAATCGCAGCCATTCACAGCTTAAAAAGTCAGCCTTATTTTCTGAAGCTTACAGAACCAGCAGCACTCACTGCATTCTTCCAGGTATTCTGAGCAACTGAACTTAAAATTAGCAAAACTCAAAAATATGACCACAACATTCTGAATGATCGCTACTCCTACAGGTCCAGTTAACCACTACTGATTACATATGAGGAATTCACAGTTGAAGAATTTGTGCAACATCACCTCATATAAAGCTTTCTCAGCATTTAACAGCCAGGACACAATGTTACAGAAGGTGGATCTAACTGGACATAAATATATTTGGCTTTCTTTTTTTAATGTTTATGTTTATCCACTACTGTTGTTTGTGTCCACTCTAACGGCACAAGTACCAGCATGGTTCTGTGCAAGTAAGAATGGCCTAACAAATAATGTTTTGATAACTAGCCCATTTTATACATACAGTGATTCACTGGTTAAGTAAACAATGTAGTTATTTAGCAAAACATCAATTTATATTAGAGAGCCTAAAACAACCTTTCTGTCCTCCTACAGAAAAACAGTATTAAATGCCTCATACAGATAGAATAACATCAAAGAAAAATACTCCATTCACTCTGGAAGGAATAATTTTACGGAACTTTTTAAAAATCAACCTTATAACTTTAACAAAAATCAGTCTTACTTTTATGGCAAGTAAACTTTTCATTATGAAACATCCAGATCAACTTCCTAGATTTTGAGGCAGAATGTGAGTTTAAATCTAACTATGTAACTCAAAACATTTGATTTTTCTTATATATGAGCTTTGGAATATACATCTTGACCAAATGTATGTATTTTCCACCAAAGAGCTTATTTCAAACATTTCCTGTTACATTCAACTTCACACCTCTACCAAGCTACATTTATGGCTCCAGTTCCTCTAAAAATACATACACTGGTGCTTTTAAAGACTTTCTATACTTTCACTAGAAGTAAAATTCTTCAAGGCTGTTACGTTTAAAATCTGTCAGGAAGGGGAGTTTGCACCATGTATTTGTTTTGCTGCTCGACAGCACGTTACTCCATTTCCTATCTGACATGGCAACCCTCAGAAGCTCCACCAGAAAAAAAAAAAAGATGAAAAATATTTTAAACTCCATTTCACATTTATTTGCTGCTTCTTCAATTAACACTCAATATCTTCTCACACTTTGCCCTTATCAATCATTGCGTGCGTCTCAGATTTAAGTAGACATAAAAAGGGCAGCCATGTACTGGTTTGAGCTTTCCAAATTTTATCAATGCTTTAAATATCAAACAGGTGAACTGCTTTAACTGTACTACATCACACGAATGCACAATCGAGCAACAATTATTAAAATAAACCCCGATCCTCCCTCCAAACCATTTACTGCTGAAAATTACTGTCCCTCTTTGTCCTTGGGACTTGGATATCAGTTCTAGGCAAGGTAGCTGATAGGGTTTAGCTTGCCTGTCGCCTTGGAGCCCTGCAGCTGCAAGCATTCAGCTTGTTTATGTTTTCCCTTCACTAGTTCCTCTTTAAATTCTCCAGGAGGCATCTAGAAACGGACTGAACCAGCCAAATACATAATAAACCACTCAAGCTACATCCATCTTCCAGCCCTGAGATGCCGGATGCGTGCTCGCTATCATGGGCAGCAGTAGGTAAACATGAGGAGCCGGCAGGTATGGGAGAGCCGTGAGGTGACAGGAGCGCGGCGAGGAGCAGCGCGGCACGTCCCGTCACACCGGGATGGCAGGATTTC
>NW_009944016.1:0-4160 GCF_000696875.1 Nestor notabilis
CCAACCCAAACTGTTCTATGATTCTATAATTTCCAAAAATTTTCTTTTCCTCTAGGTTATTTAGCTTTCTTGCGTCAGCCAGTACTGAATGCTTTTAAAGGAAAGGCTGAAATGGGTAGAAGTGCTGATTTAGGATTGCAGGCAAGGCATGCCTGCTAAAATTTTGTGGTATTTCAGTTACAGTGGAGGCAGAACATAGTTTCTAGACTGCAAAACAAACAACATCTGTTAGACCTTATGTTGACCACAGATTAGCAATTTGTCTTGCCTAAGGATGAATATCATGGTCTAAGTAAATATCTAAGTGTATAAAGTGGACAGGGAGTAACCACTAGAGTGATACAGACATCAGCAGGAAAGATGAGGATGAAAGGTGTGAAGCTGTGGAAGAAGATTCAGTGGGAATCCAGAATACAAGGAAGCAACTGAGAAGAAAACAGTAGATAGATAATGGCAGCCAGCTTGGGTTGTAGCGAGGTCTGGAGAGAAGAAGCATTGGACAGGATATTGGAGAAGGGCGTTTTTCTAAAGATGTGTTATTTCATACCATGTTAGTATGCTAGGTGGTTCAGTTGAAGCTTGCTAAGTATCTAGTGCCGTATGAATTGCCTCCAAGAGTGCTTTATGTTTAAAATAATTTCCCCCACCTCCTTAAGTTATGTTTTGGAGCAGAGTAAAGGCTATGTACACAGAATTAGTTCTTCTGTGTAACCTTCTAATTATGTGCTGCACTATAGCATTCAGGTTTCTTCTTGATGTACAAATTGCAGTCCACTTGGTAAATAGAATGGATTACTTATGGTAAGTGTTACTAGTCAGACAACCTAAATCTTTGCAAGAGCTATTTCAGAGGATGCCCAGTGGCTTTTAAAAATCCTATTAAAAGATTTTGTTTGCAGATGGTACAGAGGATGAAAACCTTAGAAAACAAACAAACCACATTATGTGGTGCATCTTACTGCTCCCTTGTTTGTCAAGGGCAGTTTGCTCATAAGGTGCAGCTATAGCTGAAATTGATCTCTGCTGTTTGTAAATGAAAGTAAATCTCTAAAGAATCCAGAGTAGTTGGAGTGGATTTAGGAATAAGAAACATGAAGCTTTACGTATTTTATGCAATTATGATTATGCTAATTATAGCAATATAAATGTCACAATCTTGTTGTAAATGTTAAGTTTGAATAGTGTGTTAGTTTTAAGTGTGAACTACCAGGATCAGAGACAGTATTGTTGAATGAGTGTAGTAGAATTTATAAGGTGATCTTTTAGCACCTCTCACTACCAATTATTGAATAAAATAAGAAGTTCGACTATTCAGAACGCAGAGTGGATTTGCACAGTTTGAATTAAAAATACAAACATAGTATCTTTAGGTGGATTCTCCTTAATAAAATACTGCGAAAGTAGCATGGAATTCCCTAATGTGAAGCCAGACTACTTAGGAAACTGTGTGTTTTGAAGTATGGCGTATGCAGGATTTCGTTTATATTATACCCAGTTTGTAGTTTTTTAATGGTAGTATTTGAAGAGGTTGCTTTGTGCCTGTGATACAGCAGAAACTAAAGTAATGAATACAAAAAAACCACCTTGCTAATATCATGAGTGATATGCTATTGCTTTTTTGGATAAAAATCTGCAAAAATAGATACTGGAGATAAAAACTGTTGACATTTTACCCAACCATTCTGTTTTAATACAGTACTGACATTTGCTGCCTTGTCAACAAAGTCTTGGAGATGCTTCAGAGTCCTAAGAGGAAAAAGAAGTAAAAAATTTGAATAGGTTACCTCTTCTGCCTCTGAAGAGAACTGTTCTGTACTCTCCACATGTCAATCTCCATTTCTTCTTGCTCAAGTATGAAAATAATGTGTGTGGTTTTTGGGTCTTAGTAGAAGTATGTAAACAGCTAGTATTTGGGACCTAATAGAAAAAGCTTGTATATGTAACTATACACATACATAAAAGTAGCTATAATCAATATTCATGTTACAGTAACCAAATTCTCATATGGTGGTTAGTTGTGTGCTACAGTCAATGCTCCTTCCCCCCCCCCCTTTTTTTTTTTTAATAAACATTGTTTTCTTAAATCCATTTCACCTAGATGGCAAAATACTGGTTTTAATAGACTTTAATTATCTTAGCAGTGTATACACACGTGAGAAATTTTACCTCAGGAGCAGCAAACTGTTTGAATTGCTTACAACTGCTTCATTATACTCTGCAATAGAACCTCCATCATTGAATATTTCAGCCTTTAAGTACACAACTTTCCTTTTTGGCACCTGGGCCATACTGACTCGGGATTTTTTTGCTGAAATGTTAAGCTCAGCTGCCTCTTGGCATGCAGAGAACTGTTCCTTTAACAGCAATTTATTACCTCCTTTCTACATTCACTGTACGCAAAACTTGTAAAACCTGCAAATAGTGTTTTGAAACTGAAGAGCTTTTGAGAAGTTCAGCCTTCTATCGTTCTTGGAAAGCAGATTACTGGAAGGTAGTTGTGGAAGACTGAAGTAGCAGATATTGTTGATTCCATGCCATTAGCTTCTGTTAATAAAAAAATAAAGGAAAATAACCTTGCTTGTGGATAAACACCTGTAAATTCCTGGGAAAATTACCAGTTTTCTGGATAAATAATTATTTGGTGATCTAGCTTCCCATGGAGGTGCTTCTTTTGAAGTGTTTTTGGTGAGCCTTACTTTTTAAGTTTTTGACAAAGCTGCTTCAGCTATGTTAGAGTTTAAAGATAACTCCTGCTACATGTTAATGTCCTGGATAATTGTTTTCTGGATTTTGCTGTTATGAATAGAAGACAATTTATAAAATGTTGTTAACCTCACCTCTCTCTTCTCACTCAAGAGCTCTAAGCGAGAGTGGAAGCCTCTGGAGGACCACAGCTGCACAGATGTACCATGGCTACTCTTATTCATCCTCTTCTGTGTAGGAATGGTGAGTAAAACTCAAAGGATCCTGTGAATGTTATATAGTTAAAGAGAGTGCATTTGTTAGAAGTTTTAAAGCCCTTCAGTAACTTAGACACTGGGTAAGTTGAGGATATACTGGCATGTGAACTATCAGATGTTCAACAGAAGTGGGTAGCATATACGTATCAAAGACCTTTGGTAGGAATCCATAGTTTATTATTTGTGTCAGTTCTTGTTCCAGCTTCCCTTCCTCTGAAACTCCAGTTTCACTTGCAAGTGATTTTCAACATGGTGAGGTTGATACCACTCGACTCATGTTCCTTATGGGACTGTGTATATCCAGCTTTGAGTCTGGTAAACAGTTCTGTGAATCACAGTACTTTTGGTGTGAATATCAAGAAGTTGACTTGTTTTTTCTTGGATGCTGAAGAGCAGCACCTGCTATTAATAACCATGTTACTAATGGCAAGATCTTTCTTTCCAAGTTATCCCGATTTTGTCTTGTGAGATGAAACCGCTATCTTTCTCAAGATAGCCTCACAATACTGTGTGCTTTATATTAAAAAAACAAATCTTCAAAAACTGCAGAGGAATGAAAATCAGAAATACAATTCTTTTTATGTTCCTTTGTTTCATGGACCTTCCTAAACAGAGAATGTTTGTCACTGTCTTATATTGCTGTGTTGCAAGCAGTAGCCCTTAGGAGTTGAACTTCTGTGCTGTCAGCTCTTTTCTACTGTCCCTTGGTGTCTGGTCTTTGGAATTATTCCACTGAGAAATTTCTTTTTCTTTTCCCAAAGTGTTTGTCATTTTCTGTGCTTCAAATATAAAAATGTAATGTTTTGTTTAAATCATATGAATTATATTCTTACTGTGGTGTGAACATCTTAACATGGTAAAAAGCACAGTACTTCCTGAAACAAGCAGCTCTTCTTTTGTGGTTGTTTTTTTTCTTGCCTTAGTTAATGTTCTCTGGTTACTCAGTCTGTACTTATTGTTTCCCCAATTATTTCTTAATCTGCTGTATGTGAGTGTTCTGGATTTTCCTGTCTAAGCAATATGATATACAGAGCAATCTTCCTATTGGGTCAAATACCCTGTTAGTTAGTGTTCTAAGAGGCTTCACCTGAAAGGTCAGGTACTATAATGGGTGAGGTGGGCATCATTGCACTGTTAAAAATTAGCTTAGATGGGGGTAGGAATTGCATTATTTCCCTTACCCTGTGTGTAGGGCAGAAA
>NW_009944016.1:4191-38964 GCF_000696875.1 Nestor notabilis
ACCTGAGTACTACTGTATGTAAAATGCATGCTAGTATGTCCTTTATGGAGTAGTAAGGGATCTGAGAAATTGAAAGTGAGTACTGGAAATAGCCTTAATTACTTATGATAGCCTTTTGCTCACTTTGCCCTTGTTTACACTTTGAGTATTAAGTCTGTAAGTGCATTAGTGCATTGGCAAGAGAAAGATAATGACCAGCTTGCTGTCTGGAATTTCTCTATTGTGGTAGCCTGGTCACTTTCCTGTATCTTCAGACTTTTAAAAAACACCCATACTTCCATGTTGTTCCAAGCCAACTTCATTATCTGTTGTCACCATCTCATCTGATCCCATTGCTGCCATCTGTTGCTTCACACATTTGTTTCAGCTGTTTACTCTGCTTCCCTTTCTGAAATCTTAGCTTGCCTCATGTATAAAAACAGTTCATTGATGGTAGTGGAGTGAACTGATGGTTCGCTTCTCCCTGTCAGCAGTGTTCCTAGAAAGCTAATGCTTCTTCTGTGACAGTCCTCTGCATAATCACTGCCTTCATCTTGGTTTTGCTAGTGAAATACCCCTGAGAATTCACAGCGAGACCTGCCTGATACTGAAACATAAGTCTGAGCCATTTTGCGTTCCCCTGCTCTGGGTCTGTTTCTTTCTTGCGTTTGAACCCAGCACCTGAAACCATAGTGGCCTTGATATGATCACTTGCTTTGGAGGATTTCCTTAAAAGGAACTTATGTCAGATAGACTTCTAGATTCTAGGTCACCATTGAAAGTACGTAATTTGAAAGAAAACAAGAGGAAAAACTTAAAGCAAGAAAATCTGGACTGTCTGGAATCCTCCAAGATGCATACTAATCCTTGACAACTCCATCTCTGCTCGTAGATCTCCAATGCCTGCCCTTGGCCTCCTCCCTTCTGCTTCATGCACCACTTGCTTACAATAAGACTCTCAATCACCTATAGGATTCTTAACTATGCTTGGATAATATGTAGCATTAGATGTCTGAATCCTCTTTTGGATTGCATTCAATTTTATAATTGCACAGCGGTTCTCTGGATGGTCTTTGTCTTTCCTTTTTCAGTCTGCAAGAATTTTTAAAGAACCAGTAGGTAGAAGCAAATGAATTAAACCGACTTTTCCCAGATGTCAAGAGTATTACTGAACTATGTTTTTTTTTTTTTGTTGTTGTTGTTTTTGTTTTGTTTGGTTTTTTTTTTTTCTCCTCCAGGGTTTTATCTGTGGCTTTTCAATAGCTACAGGAGCAGCTGCAAGACTGCTTTCAGGATATGACAGTTATGGAAATATTTGTGGGCAGAAAAATGTAAAGGTGGAGGGAATAGTCAACAGTGGTCTGGACCTCACACACAAGAAGTGAGTATGGGATTCCAGTTGCTTCATTCTGTAAACCAGGAAAGGCAAAACCTGTCTTCCTTTGAGAGTGGTTTTCAATAAACTGGGAAAAGGGATATGCTAACTCATTACTACTTGTCTTTCTCCACTCCTGTCAGCTAGAGAACAACCAGCTTTGGAACAACCAGCAATACTACTTGGAGAGTATATGTTGACAGATGTGCAATAAAAGTACAGCTAAGACATTGAGGGAATTTCGCTTTCTTAGCATCCACTTTATATAGGAGACAGTGGCCTGTAGAATCTTTTTTGAGTTTTAGGTATTCTCAGGTTTGGGAATAAGCCTTTGCTACCTATGTAGAAATGGTTCACTTTTGATGTTGTGTACTCAGTTTTTGTCATCGAGTTTAGGGGGAGATGGGATAACTGACACATTAAAATGAGAGTTTAAACTGTAAGCAAAATATATATAAGTGGCTTGTGGAGAAAATGCACAAAACTTTTAAGCAGCACAGAGCTCTTATTTAGCAATGTCATGTTAAAACACATACAGGTCAGAGCCAGCACAGGTATTTCTTATCTATTGTGCAGAAAAACATCATGCTGCACTGGAGCTGAGTAACAAGAATTCTGGACTGATGGATTGAAAACCTGCAAATGTCTGTTGGGGTCTGTCTGCCATTCGGTACTCTGAGTGCATCTACATAACCTGTGTGACTTTGTGAAGTAAAGTAGTCTTAGAACAGTGGTATTAATTGTCAAAAAAAGTGTTTCTTTCATTGTTGATTATTTCAAAGATCTAAAAAAAATCTTTGATTGCTGACTCTGATAGCCTTTTACTTCACATTTCACTTCCAAATTAGCAGAAAATCCATTATTTGCATGAACTATTTTTGGAGAATGCGTTTCTAAGAGTTACTATAATAAAGGTTATTTTGAGTTGCTATAATAAGGGTTTCTAAATATCTGATTTAAGATTTAATGTGGGTAGGTAACAGGTGTATTACCAGAAGAATTTGCTTTAAATAAAATAGCTTGAAAATTTTAAGAGATTTCTTCTGTCAAAAGAATAATTTCTTAATCTAATCACAGCTTGCAAGAGGATAGTTTTTCTACCTTTTTATATAAATATTTTACCACTTTCTAAAATCAGGTGGATTGAGTACAAAATTGTCATTCCTGTGTTGTGAAAGAAAGAAAAAACTTTAAAATTTTAAACTTATGTTTAGAAAGAAATGGTGTTTGAGGTGTGAAGGTGGAGAAACTCAGATGCCTTATTGAGGTGTAACAGTTCATAGTGTCTCCTACATGTGACAGAAATCAAGCCATCATAAGGAGAAACATCTATCACTGCTAAGTGATTTCCTCTTGTAAAGATAAGATCAAAAGACAGCAAATAAAAATAGAGACTGTTTTAAACACAGTTAATAGAGCCTGTTGTTTGTCAAAGTCTTAAGGTTCTAAAGGATAACTTTTTTTAATAAAGGTATTGTGGCTTAAGGCATGACCTAAGCAAATGAATAAATACAGCCATATGGGATATCATCATCTCTATTTGGTTGAGAGTGAGAAAAAACTTTCTGCCATCGCAGATTATTATATAACCGTTCACAGTGAAGTGCCTGGTACAGTCCAGGGTGCCCGCTTTGGAAGAGGGCAGTTCTCATGCGAGGGATCCTTCCCACTCTCACACCCTGTAGTTTTTTAATTTGCTTGGCAATTTTTCAGCAAAAACTATTTGTTTTGCATCTGTCTCTAGCAGATGGAGTTCCTGCAGTGTCTGAGGTCCAGTTCATGGGAGTAATTAATGCTATTCTGTAGAAGTATTTTTGAGGCAGATTGTAAAAATAAACTCTTTTTCTTGCCTCTGCATTTCAGTTTGTGTAGAGAAAGAAAGGCCTTTAAGATCTACATGTTCTGGAAACATGAAGTTATTCTCATTTCATTCTGCTTGCAGGGTAATTTTGTCTTCATTTCCAAGGCAGAAAAGCTAAATCATCTGTAAAAATAACATTTTCTTCCTTGTAAATGACAGCAACCCATAGGCACTGTAATGAAGAAGTGAAGTGGATGTGGTCTGTGTGGATATGGAAATCTGGGTGGCAAGAGTGAAGAGCAGAGTCCTCATACGAATTTCATTTGATCCATGTCCATCAGTTATGCTGAAACCAGCAAGAAGAAATGTTGCAAAGGAGGATTTTACAGCCTGCTCTCAGGCACCTTTTTATTTTTACAAAGAAAACTCGGTGCAGCTTTAGTTGGCTGTGCTCTGGAGTGAGACATAGGATTATAGTCTAACTCTGGCACTGAATTCTCATTAAGCCTATTTACTTCAAATAAGCTTCTTTTTTCAAGCTCTGGCAGTACTAAAGGGGTTAAAAATGACCTTTTCTTTGCAAATAGATGTTGACTGTGGCAGCCAAATATAAGTCCCTGAAATGCAAGTTCAGGCTGAGTTTTTGATCACCAATACATGTCTGCTTGGACAGAATTCAGTTTGTGCTGTTCACTCAAGTGTGAGAAGATGTGCATGTGCTATAGGGAAGCGTTAAGGTGGAATTCCATCTTAATAAATGCCTTTGACTCAGGAGGATTTGTGGGGTATAGGTTGTGGCAAAATCCAAGAAGAGTTTGCAGCATACATACAAAGAATTTGAGTGAAACTCTATATGCCCTACCCATAATTTGTTTAAAGTGGGTGTGATCACTTAATTTACTTCTCCATTATTGTGATACGATGCTTGTAGATCACAGCAAAGCTTATTCTGTAAAGTACTTGTTTGCTTATAAAGAGATGCCTTAAGAGCTGGCAGAAAATCAATGACACTGGCAAATGTAAGTGCACAAAATACTTGAAGGTGAGATAGGCTTGTTCATATGATTTGCCACAGTGCTTCCAGAATCAAGGGGTAGTGTACAAAATGATGGTGCTTTGTCTTCCTGTTTTTGCAAGGGAAAAGGAGACTGCTGTATTTCTCATGGGCATGAGCAGGTAATAGGATGTTTGTCAAGTAAGCTACTAATCAGAAGCCAAAATTCTTGATTTTATTTATTTAAAAACAAAAACAACAACCTTTGGTCATTTTGAAGTTACTGTTCCTGTATTTCAGAGGTTCTTTTAACAAACTTTGGTTTTGAAAAAAGTGAATTTTTAAGATCGGAGAGCTACAGAACCATAGAATGTTTCAGATTCAAAGGCACATTTAAAGATTATCTAGTCCAACCCCTGCTCCCATGGACAGGAACATCTTCAGCTAGACCAGGTTGCTTAAGGCCCTGTCCAGCCTGGCTTTGAACATGCCAGGGATGGGGCATCCACAGCTTCCCTGGACAGCTTGGTCTAGGGTTTCACCACCCTCATAGTAAAGAATTTATTCCTTGTATCTATTCTAAAGTGATCATCCCCCTGTGCTGGGCACTGGTGAGGCCACACCTCGAATCCTATCCTCAGTTCTTGGCCCCTCACTACAATAGAGACATTGAGGTACTGGAGCGGGTCGCAAGAAGGGCAACAAAGCCAGTGAAAGGCATAGAGAACTGGTCCTTTTGAGGGCAGCTCAGGGAACTGGGATTGTTTTGTTTGGAGAAGAGAAGGCTCAGGGGGGACCTTATCGCTTTCCCAACTACCTGAAAGGAGGTTGTAGTGAGGTGGGCGTCAAATTCTTCTCCTAGGTAACAAATGGTAGCATGAGAGGAAATGGCCTCAAGTTGTGCCTTGGGAGGGTTTAGATTGAGTAGAGGGTTTAGAGCAAAGTAGAGGTGAAGAATTCACCTCCCTCAACTTACTGGTCACACTTCTTGTGATGCAGCCCAGCATATGGTTGGCTTTATGGGCTGTGAAAGCACACTGCTGGATCATTTCCAGGTTTTCATCCACCAGTACCCCCAAGATCATCTCTGACGAGGGATCTTCTCTGCAGAAGGATCCTCTCTGGTACATCATAAACATGTGTAAAGATGATTCCTAGGTTGTAAATCTGATATACTGAATTTCCTATAGCAAACAATTTTTCATTGCAGTGTGGAAACATGTCGAACAATATGATTACTTTATTTACTTCAGTCTTTGTATTGCTCATCCAAGTTACTTTGTTGTCAACAAATTAGTCTATTGTTAATTCTAAATAACTGAAATTGCATCACAAAGCATGGAAGTACATTCTTCTAGTGGGAAACAAAACCTGTTTTATGGAGACACAGTATAGAATTTTCTGCAGTAAAGTCACTTACTTTGAGTGAGTAAGCTTTATAAACAGAAACCAAAAAACCATTTCCACTGTAATACTCGTGTCTAGCATTTTGATTCTTGTTTTAGCTGCTAGAAATTATTTTAATTCTGTCTTCCCAGGCCATGGACTGAAGCTGCGGATTTGTTAGCTTGGAGTTTGCTTTGCAGCTTCCTTATTGCTGTCAGGCCTGTCTTTGAACCGTGTAATGCAGTGTTTGAATTGCATGTGTTTGTTTAAGGGTATGCCAATACAGTGCGATTCTGGCAAAACTTCGTATCGCACTTCAGTTGCACTGTATTCCTAACTTTCTAGCCTTGATTTAAAATCGTAGTGTTTGTTTTACAAAATATTCTAAGTTCTTCTGGCCATTAAAGTTATAGCTTGGCCTTTGAGTTTGAATTGCAGTAGAGGTGGGCTGGATTCTAGCTTGTTATTGGTGACATTCCTGACTTGTTTTTTTAAGTTAATATGTGTTAAGGGATGTTTGGAGAAGCCTTCTGACCAGCCACTAGAGCCCAGCCTGATACATTCTGGGACCCAGTGTCTCTGCCTGGGCTTGAGGGATGTGGATGGACAGACACATGGGACACTGATACGGCTGGTTACTAACCACGGCAACTGACAAAGCACTGCCTTCAGCAGCACCTGCAATACTTGCAAGCACAGCCAGCCATGTCCCCTCCTCCTTGTGGGCTGGCAGAGACAAGGTCACTAGTGGATGCACACACATGATGCACACACTCTCCAGGCTCACAAGCGCACCTACATTTATGGATCCCCCATGAACCTGTGTAGCCCCTCTGCTCCCCCGGACCCTTGCCTGAATCTCAGGCTCCCTTACCCACCTCAGTGGATCCTCCTCCCTCCTTGACAGCTGGTCCAGCTTGGTGCTTGCAAACACTCATCCCACAGACATCCCAATATACTAGTACAGACCCTCTCCCCACTTGACACCTCTGCCTGGACCCAGAGCCTCTTGCTCGCCAGCTAGTACATCTTGGAGTTTGCTGATGAGTTACACATGCATACACCGCTTCGGGGAAGGTGTGGATGCTCAGCCCCTGCCCACAGCCAGCACCACAGGGGAAGGGTGGGAGCCGCACCCCCGGCCAACAGCCAGCACCACATCGGCTGTGACCCATTGTCCTGCTCCAGCCACCTATGCTGAGCCCTTTGGCTCTGTAGCTGTTTTTTGGGGACACACATTGCTAGCTCCCTAGTGGCTGGTGGCCAAGACTGCTCCCTGCCCCAGTCACTGGCAGTGAGACCCTATTCACTTTGGTAGCAGACAGCACAGGTGTGGGACACCCAAACCCCTGGTCTGACTCCAATTGCTGGCACCAAATCCATTATGCTGGTCCTCTGGTAGCTGGCGCTTAGTGTTTGCGGTACTTGCAGCACCTATGCACATGGGCGAGTGACTGGAATTACACAGAGTTAAGAAAGGGTTTAGTAAAAAGATAGGGCAGACCAATAGACAGAGCAACATCGGCTTACACACAACTGTCCCCTTTTCCACCCCTTTCTGTCTGCCCCATCCCCTTTGTTTCTCTATGAATCCTGTCCCATGCACATTCCCTCAGCAGCTGGCACAGTCCCACTGGTTCCTTTTGCTTCTTTCATCCTTGGGTTTGCATCCTTATCAGTTGCAAAGTCCTTGCGTGGAGTATCTTGATAGCCCATCAATTACTGCGATGGACTGGGTTTGTTTCTGGTTATTTTTTATTAGCACTCAATGGCCAAGTTTTATGTTTTCAAGAGGTGTGTCCCTCCTCTTTATCATCACAATTTGGCAAGGTGCTTAACGAGATAATCTTACTCAAAGGTAAGAATTCTCACACTCCATATATTCTTGCCAATTAATTCTACTGACCAAGTTTGTTCCCATCACAACCTCCCTTACTACATGTCAGTGAGGTTTGATTCTGTAGGTTCTTACTTGTTTAGATATAGCTCCTTTGACCAGGTACCCTCAAAGGAGCAGATGCTGTCCTTCCATGTACCCTTACAGTATGGAATAGCAGCTACAGGAACTTGCCCTCATGAAGAGGAAGCTGTAACAGGAGTGTCTAGTTAATACAAGTATTATATTTCTTGGTATCAACTCAGGAGGATTTTCCTTGAAATAAAGGAAAACTGTGGAATTAGTGGCTTATTGCTCACATTCAGTTACTTTGGCTGTGTCTGTGCACAGAAGTTTTCATATTTGCATTTGCTTCCTTAGATTTTTATAATCTATGGAGTCCTAAGATATGTAGTGTGTATTAAGTAAAAAAAACCCAGAAGTAGCACTGGATAGCTTTCATAGAGGTGTGGACAAGGAAAAAAAAATGTTTTAGGAATGAAAGTAGTCTATTACCACATTGCATTTGATAAGATGAAATAGGATTTGATGGACTTTCAAGAAGTAAGACTGTACTATGTACTAATAATTCTTGTTCCAGTGAATTGGGTAATAGAAGAGTCTTTCTCTGTGGGAAAGTTAGACAGCAATTAGCGTATAGACTGAAAGTGTTCAGGCAGGACCTAAATGCATTCTGGGAACAGAAGGGATTTTTACTCATTACCGAATGAATTCCCATTGTCTGGACTGCAAGAATAGAAATGGCATTTTATGTGGTGGTTTAGTGTTTTTTCCTATAATGACGTTAGATAATATGAGAAAAGTATTTCAGTGCATAGTGTATCACCGTATTTGTAAGAATTTGAAAAACTTGTTCAGTTTCAGAATAGAAGAACATTCTGCATCTGTTTTATACCATGAATGAACAATACTGTAATGTTAGCATTTGTGATAAAATGTGTATAGCCAGAAGAAGATGTTAGCTAGGAAGCTATAATACCTACTTCATGCACTGGGTTTTTAAATGGCAGTGCCTCATCATGGAAAGTTAACAAATAGAATCTCTTTAAAATACTGCACATGAGCATTACATAGGTCTACTTGAAATATCTGAACAATTTTTATTTCAAAATAAATATCAAAGTAGTTTGCTCAGCCATATGGTCCAGTAGTGTGGAAAATCAATCTAAACAAAAAAGCTGTTCTTAATTACTGGTGAAATGTGTATTCATTAAAATAGCCGTGAACTTTGTTCTTTTTGCAGTGTGAATATAACCTTATGGGGTTTGTTGAGTCTTTTTGGAAAAAGTTGGAAATCTTGAAGTCAAGTTCAAGGTTGGAGTGGAGCTTTGTTTGTGAGTGTTTGGACTCATATCTGTGAAGACCCATGGGAAGTGCTGTTGGTTTTATGAACAGCACCATTTGATTGGACTTGAATCTGGTAGAGTTAAACATCCCTTCTGTGTGATCCAGAGGCATATAAATATTCATATATTTGAGGTGCATATGCAGAGTATGTGAATTCTTTTTACCCACACAATTATGACATCAAATTTCCTGTGTTTCTGGCTAGACTGGAGGTTAGTCTTGGCTGAATCCTTTAGCTTGAAATGAAATCGATTTTGTTTGGTGTAATTGTTAATTAAAATGGAATTTACTTTTTTTTCTTCCCTAGGTATGTGTTCTTCTTGGATCCATGCAACATTGATCTAGTACACCAGAAGATCAAGTCTCTTGCTTTGTGTGTATCAGCTTGTCCAAGGAAAGAACTAAAAAATCTGGCCGATATTCAGAAATTTGCAGAAACTAATGGTATGCAAAAAGCATGTTTGTTTTTGTTCATGTATGAGATACTGTCAGAGTATCTTTAAAGAAAGACTGGTGCATTAGCTGAACTAGAAATATGAATTAAGAAATATCAACAGAAATAATGTGATATTGTTATTAAGCTAGAACTTTAAGTCTTACAGTATAAATATGCTTCTGTTCTGTCATGTCTTGGGCAGTTTTGAAAACTCATTGTTAAAACAATGTGTAACAAGACTTTGATGAGTTGTCTCACTATACAGTATCTTCTCAACAGCTACTGAAGTGTTCTGACATTGCTGCTTAACAGTAATGCTGTTGAAATGCCCTCGTATATGGGGTAAGTGAGCAATGCTGATACTGAACGGCGCTTGTTGCACAGAGTATGGCTGTGTATACGAAAATATTCCTGTTTTCATTCAGGGCTACAGTGCAGTTTCTGGGGTTTGTTTTGTTTTCTTACACTTTTTTAAAGAAGTATAAAGGAAACTAATGTTATTAACAAATAAGATATTATATCTTATCTTCCCCGGACCAGTAGTTTTTCTCTGTGGTAGTAATACTGGTATTACTAGCTCAATTTATATTTTAACACTGTATAAAATAAAATGCATGAGAGTTAACCAACTTTTGGACATTCCAAAAGAAAGTAAAGGTAAAAACTTAATTTGAGGAAATTTCAGGGGTTTTCACCTATTTGAGAGTGTTTTGTCCTAAGCTTGCCTCCTTAATCTTTTAAAATGCTGTGGTAGGATTTCATTGCAAGATAGTTACCTGATGATGAGTCAGTCTGGGTGACCAAGTTCAAAGCAGTGAAACTGATTACTTTTCATAGAAGGAAATGAAATGTTGATTTCTGTTCTGGTACAGATTATGTGAGTACTTCTTGTTTGAAAGCAGAGCGAGTTGAAGTGGCCATATGATACTGTTAGTGCCACTGGTTCTTCCGCTGCATTGTGTCCTCACACCTGGGTGCCTGATAGCCTGAATCAGGGAGCTGAACTATCGTGTGGCATCACGGCATGTGTGGAGCTGCACAGACAGCTGTGCTGGCACAGTGCAGTGGGTGGTCTGGGAATGGGAGCTTCCTCGCATGATCCGCGTGCTGTTGTCAAATACAAGCCCGCAGTGAAACTGGCCAATATCTACAGTTTGTCTCTTTATCCCTTACCTGAGCATGCTGTGTTTTTCTTAACTAATGAGACCAGTTATTTGTAGGTGTGAAGTCAAGGTCATTAGCAGTGAAGTTTCTTAAGTACAGCTGGAAATAATGAAATGCAGTCATGCCTTGTTTTCCCACAAACATTGTTTCTGTATTTTAAGTCAAATCTCTTACTGTGCCTGAAATATGTGCACTATAACCATCTTCTATAGTATACCATATGCACTGTTCTTAAAGCATGCCCTCTGATTATCTGTTGTATCTGTATCTTCCTGTGTTTTAAGATACAGGATATATAATTTTTTTTATTATATCACAGTTAATTGTTTCAGTTTACAGAAGCTTGGTCAAAAGTATGAAACCAGGTGTTAAAGCAATCAGAATTGTTGATGAATTCAATTCCTAATTTTTATTATATGATGTTTGGCTTATCAAAACCAGGTTCTAAACTATATTGAACTCTGCCTTTGTAGATAAACTCTATGTAAGACTGGAATCACACAGTTCAGAGAAATATTGTCATCATGGCTGTATTGCTGCTATGCAGGTTCCAAAAAGTGATGATTTACGGCAAAGGAACAGCTTAAGTATTGATCATTTTAAATATTGCATATGTATAGTAAAAGTTCAAGCATGATTTAGTCTTGCAACAGTGCAACAACTGTGCTTTAGCACCAAATCTATAGTACTCAGTAAACAGAATCATTTTTCTGAGAGCTGCTTTGTAACTATGATAACGGGTTTAAATTAATTAATACTAGGATTATGTTTGGCAGTCTGTTTCAACCAACTATAGACTCCACTGTAAAAAGGATAATGAAGAAATCGGAGGACTTTGAACATGACTGCGCAGAGTTTAATTGCAATTTCAGTGTCTGTGATGATATCTAGTTGGAATTCAGAGATCAGCTGTCAAGTTCAGAAGAAGGAAGAGAGCAAGACATATGTATTTGTTTTCTTGTGGTAATGCTGCATTTTCCCAGTCTTGCAGCTTCTAACACAGCAAGAAAAACACCTTAGTATTTAAAATACATGGGTAGAGAATGCAGTCAAGTCTTAATTTTGCCGTGCTGAGCCTTTCTGAAAACTTTAACCTTTCCTGCAGCCTGAAAATAGCAGTTGTGCTGGAGCTACGCTCTGTGCATGTGCATTTGAAGAGTTAGCCATTTTCACCTGGCTCACATGTTATACCTGAAATCACCTTACTTGTCCATGCATCTTGAAATTCTGTAGTAAATTACTGTTTAAGAACCCTTCCATCCCAAAGAAATCATCTGGTTTGCCTCATCCTGTCAAGAGGTGGTATGGTACATTCAAATAATGTTTTTTTGGTGTTTGGGTTTGTTTGTTTTTTTTTCTTTTAATCTAAACATCTTTATCAAAAAATGTAACATAATAAAATATACTGCCATATCCTTATATTGATTAATGATTTTTATCAATACCAAATATGGTCTCCCAGCTAGCTTAGTATTTATGGTATATTTTCCAAAGTGGGACAGGCACTTGATTGCCTCTATACCACATTTCAGAACTGCGAGCCCCTAAGGTTCAGAGTAATTATGGCAGAGCTCTTACTTATTGTGCAGTACAGCTTGTATTTTTCTGTAAGCAAGATTATAAATAAGCATTTAGGGCAGAGAAAATGCTTGCTTGAGGCATGAAGATCATTTCATGACAAAGCATCCTTTTGGCTTCCTGAATCAGTAATGATGTACTTGCTATTCCGCTGTAAATTGGGGAAGGGAGCTGATTTGGTGAATAACACAGCTGACATTTCAGGACAGTAGCTTCACTGCCACCCCCACACACCTCTTGCTCTCCCACAGTCAGGTCCTGCATTTGCAGAACCTTCCTGTCCAAAAAGGAGGAGAAGTCCATCCCTCACAAAGCCTGGCTGGTTTTAAGAATGCGTTTTAGTGTGCCCCTTTAACCTATTAACTGGCACCCAGAAGGCTGGAAACCAAGTTGTAACTTTTAACAAAAGGAGGAAAAAAGGAAGGAAAAAGCTGTGCAGTTGACCACTCAGATCTCCAGCCTGTGCAAAAGTGCAAGTTCTAAAATACAGGAATGTTCTGGCAACTTCTGGAAGAAGGAGCATACAGGAGCAGTGTTGGCTGAGGTCTTGTTCTAATGCTGTTCTCACACAGCCATGCTGATACTTAGGTTTGTATAGTTATGGATTAGACACAACTGAGAACGTTGTATAGTGTGAACTGGCTGTGGCTGGTCTCCCCGGGATTTTCTTATGCAGCAGAACATCTCAGGCAGGAAGTACTTGTGATTCAATGTTTTTGTTGGTCTTGGCAGTTAAAGAAATGTGTAATTTGACTAATGTGAACTGAAAGCTGCTTTTTCCAGAAATCTGACTGATGCTTCAAAATTTAATGTCCGTGACATATTGTGGTGCTGTTTTCAAGGACTTGCAAAAGCATTTAGAAATATCCTTGAAGATATAATTCGTATATGACTGCGCCAAATTAATAACAAAATGTCATTACTAAAAAGAAACACTAAATAAGTGGCCATAACTTCTGTCATGTTTAATACAGTGATAACTATAGTGAGTGGTCATTGTGGGAACTAATACTCCTATCTGTTGTGTAAGTGACTGGATACAGATTTAGAAACCTAAAATGAATTTTGTATTTTACAACATGTTGGCAGGCCTCTCAGTTGTCAGAATTCTGTAGCTGGGCCAGGCTATTTGAGGTCCGGGTGGACTTAGAGCCAGAGGTAAAGCTACATCAAGTCTGCTACAGAGTCTCTGACCTGAAAGAAATCAATAAAGGAAATCAGGCTGGCTGAGTCAGAGCAGGTCATCTCTGGGAGCTGTGGGAAGGAACCATGGGAAAGCAAAAAGGATTTTTCTTTTGCCTGAAGATAATGACTTCTTCATGTGTAGTAATCAGAGTACGTCTTTGCAGTTACTCTTGGTACTCGCCTTAGAAATAGCAGTTACATCAGTTCCTGCCAGCTTCTGTCATTTTTCTTATGCGCTCATTCCCCCTACATACTTTGTGTTTAATGAAGGTGTGTTGGTTAAAACTTACACCTTTGCTTGTGACTTTCCTTATGGTGAATGAGTTTCTGTGCCACTAGTTCTTTTGGCACCTGGGTTTGTTAATTTTGAGTGTCATTTTTTGAATGGCTGGAATAGAAGTGTACTATAACTGGTTTTGAGATACGGAGTCACCATTGTTACTCTGCCTTGTTACCAGAATTGCCTGTCAGGGTCTTGTGTTGGAAGAGGATCCTGTAGTCAGAATGAAATCGTTTTTACAACTGAAATTGGCTGCATGTGGAGTCCTCCAGTTATATTGTGTTGTATTATTGATTACATTAATAAGCAATTTGTAAAGGGGAGGAACAGTGAAGTAATAAATATTGCTCAAGGTTCTGAATTATTTAGAATTACATGGAAAAAAATCTGTTATCAATTGCAGTGGAATAAAATGTCATATGGAAAGGAATGCCCCCAGAATGAAAACAACTATTGTTATGCATTTAGTGTTTTACTTTAAAATGGTTATTGCTACTTGGGAAACAGATCGTGGAGCTATTGAGAATACAGTGAGAGGATTAAGCAGAGGCACAGCATTGTCTGAAAGTATGATGTTTATGAATTCTGAAGATAAAATAGGGACTTTATTTTTGTGTAAACTCATTCTCTGTCGGCATCATAAAGGCTATGTTGTGGTCCTTCCGTGACTAAGTGTTTTCTTAAACTTTTAAAACTTGTACACCTGCACACACATATATTGTATATTCCCAGTATGTGTACACATACTGAGAAGGGAAACAAGAATGATCACAGGACAGGATTCTTCTGCTCAGGAAAAGTAAGGTCATTAAAAGCAGGAACAGCTTAGAGAAGGTTAAAAAATACTATTCCTTGATCTCAAAACATTCATAACCTGACTAATGTGATACCAGAGGTAAAAAAATGAAATTACTAGGCAGCAGAAGCCAGATTTTTTTTTTCCACACAAATTATGGTTAATTTATAAAACTTATTGCCATGAGGATATTTTATATAATAACAGATAAACTGATAGAATAGTAGTATTTGGCTGTTTAGTAGGAGGTTAGTACTCAAGGATATCCTTGGTCTAGAAGTGGTGGGGAGGTAAAGATACAACAGGGAAAACATCTGCTACTGGACAAGATGGAGTTCTAATTTGATTCCAGAATAGCTGATTTTATTTAGCACTGGAGGAGATACAAGTGAAGTTATGCGTAAATTAGTATTTGTTTTCAGCTTTCTGTACTGTTCGTAAGAATGGGGGATAGAGAGAGGATAGTCTGGTCTTTTTAATTACAACTCAAAATGCAGTCCAGAATTCTGACTCTGGGACTTTTTTTTTTTACATACGGTCAGTTGTATCAACAAGCATGCTTAGCTATCTCAATAGTTCTCTTTGTGGTCTTAAATTCTGGAGACAATTAAAGATCTAAGTAGTGAGGTTTTGTGCTGGATCTTTCTTGGAACATTCTTTCAAGCTCTAGAGAATACTTGCTTTCACTTCAGTCCCACTTTTATTTATAAATGCAAGTTGTAATTTATCCTGCCCTGTGATGCTCACTCTTTAGAAGTGATGGTCTGTCTCTCTGCAACAATTAGAAGTTCAGATATATTCAATCCTTACTTTCCTTTAAAATACACACTGTACTTCTTGAAAGCACCAGATCTAGAAAATGAACCTTGCTTTCTTCACTGAGAACAAATCTGTCATATTAATCTGAGAAGTCCTGACTGCAAAGTCATTCTGTGGAAGCAGTGCTTGGCATCCTACCTGTTCAGTGTTTTTAGCTATGGAATTTGCAGCAGGATTCTCTACAGATACGTGAGCCAGTGTGTTAAGCTTCCGCTTTTCTATGTCACGTTGCTAGTCCATAACGTGCTGTCGT
Organism: Nestor notabilis; assembly: GCF_000696875.1. Lineage (NCBI taxonomy): Eukaryota > Metazoa > Chordata > Aves > Psittaciformes > Psittacidae > Nestor > Nestor notabilis. The sequence goes on from NW_009944016.1 coordinate 19,482, forward strand.
GGTTCAAGCCCAGCCGGCAACTCGGAACCACGCAACCGCTCGCTCACTCCGCTCCTCCTCCCTGCCCCCCGCCTTCTTTCCTCCCCCGGCTCCCGGAGGGATGGGGAGGAGAATTGGAGGAATGTAACTCCCAGGGGTTGAGATAACAGCACTCCAGTAACTAAGGTATAATACAAACCACTACTGCTACCAATAATAATGATAAGAGGAACAACCAGGGGCGATAAGAGGAACAACAAGGGGAGAGGACACAAACCGCTCACCACCCGCCGACCGATACCCAGCCCGACCCGAGCAGCGATCTGGGCCTTCCGGGTGACTCCCCCCCAGTTTCTATACTGGGCATGACGTGCTGTGGTATGGAATACCCCTTTGGCCAGTTTGGGTCAGGTGTCCTGTCTCTGCTTTCTCCTGGCTTCCCCTCCTCCCTGGCAGAGCATGAGACTGAGAAAGTCCTTGGTCAGAGTGAACATTACTGAGCAACAGCCAAAAACATCGGTGTTATCAGTGTTGTTCCCAGGCTGAAAGTCAAAAACACAGCACTGCACCAGCTACTAAGAAGGAGAAAAAATGGCTGCTGTAGCTGAACCCAGGACATGTGCTAATATAATATGCAATTATTAGTAGTGTACCAAGTTGTCTCATTGTATGAAACTTTTTGAGTGGATAAAGTTTGACAGGTAGATTTGAGGCAAGCTCTGGAGCAAGAAAGGTAGAAAAGTGTAAAGAATTTGATCCTTGTGAGAGTCTGGGAGCCTTGTCCTTCCAGAATGCCAGTGAACTCCACGTCTGTCAGTGTTCAGCAGTCAGTATCTCTGACTTGTATTGCGTGAGTTGGGCAAGCATATAATCACTTGTGAGTCATGCATTCACAATGTCAGCTATGTTTTAATTGGTGAAACTTACTTATAAAACACCTAGAACCCAAGAGGAATTACTACTGGGCTGTGAAAGCACAGAGGCCAGTAGCTGTGATTTAAACAGTCTCACTCCTGCTAGTGTTTCTGCACATTTCTGTATCTGTGATTACCTGGAGTTCGATTCCTGTGTCAGAGGACTTACGTTACTGATGGACTAATAGGATGTTGATTGAGAAGGAGAGAGAATGCTTAAAACTGAGATGTTGATTTGTGTGGTTTTGGTTTTTTTTAAACCATAATCTCTGCTTCATCATACAGTCTTTTAGAATTCAATTACATCATATACATGTAGAATACGTACATTATGTCAGTCAGACTCAGAACAGTGAGACCACAAATGGAAAATCCTATCAATTACCATACCAAAACTGTGGTTTCTAGTCTCTCAGGCTGTCCTTTGCCACATGCTTGTGAAAAGGGGTATGTGGAGCTGCTTGGAGCCATGCCTAACTTAAGCAGAGCATGCTGCTGGTTCTGAAGCTATCCTGGTGACTCTTCGTAGTTCCGTATTTTTCTGCTTAAATCCTTGACTCTGAATATCAAACCATGTTTCTAGATCTGAAGGTCCTTGATTTAGTTTCTGCTAAGAGTGCCAATATTTGGGTAGGCACTGCTGAGCAGCCCAGAATAGGATCCAAAACCCCTGGTGTGCTTTCCACCCACTATCATTCAGACAGTATAAATGTCAGTGGTTTCCTCTGTAGGCTGGTCCTCTTAGTGGATGACTTAGGAAGTCTTACCCATTTTTTAAGCTGTAAACTTTGATATTGATAGCGATGCTGATGTAGCAACGGTTTTCTGTGTTTGTTTACAACACAGCAAATACAGCAAGGAAAGCCATACTCGAGCTTTTTTCTCTGAAAGTAGATTTATCTAACCAACTCAGGTTAGTACGTATCTTCCTATTTATTGTACTGGTGTGGAAAGTCCTCTAAACCCACAGAAATTTTGGTTGCCATGTCAGTTGGAAAGAGTCTGTGAATTAAGTGTTTGGGTCCCCTTTGTCCTGGCTTTCTACAGTATCTTGCCTAGTTTGTGCTATAGGTAGCTAGTTTTAGGAATGCCAGAGACAATGGCTATTCTGCTCCTTACTAATCCAAGCCTAGTCAAAACAGAAAGAAGGCTTTTCAAGAAAATGGTGGCTGTATTTTCCTACAACTAAGTTAAGGTTGAAAGGAAAATTTATCTTTTGAGATACTTTGCTCCAGTCATATATTCTAATGGCTAAAGCAACACCATTCATGGAAACGAAACCATGGAACAGAAGCTGTGTTGTGTCTTCAGGATATTGCTTTTTAGGTGAAAGCTCCAAATACAGCGCTGAGGGACCAGTAAACTATGTGTACTCACCAGTAGCCTGCCGACTGTTGCTCTGCATATTTCAGAAGTTGGGTTGTTTTTTTTTAAGATTACAATATCTTTGGGTCTTAAATCCAAACCCTGTAGGACAGTTTGATATCATTTGCCTAATGATTTCTCCAGAAGAAATATGTGTGTTGATGTAAGAAGCAAAGGATATATTACTTTAATGATTTTTTAGTTTATTCTGTGAATTCTACCCATAATGTTTTTGAAACATTTACAAGCGATAATGATTTAGGAATAATAGTGGTGTCTTTGGTAAACTAACTATCTCAGGAAGGTAGATGATTCAAATTCTTTAAACTTTTGGAGGCCTTGCAAACTCAAACAGCAAGAATAAGACTAACACAGTCTCTACTAACCCAGATTAACTAGCATGGGGTGGAAGGTTTACCAGAGCAATCCATTCTTCTCACTCTTACCTTACAAAATCCAAATTTTTGTTTATTGATGCACAGGGACTCTAGCTAAGAAATCAGTTTAAGTCTGATGTAAAGTGATATATTACTCAGGCACTCATTTGGCTTATAGAACTCCCCTACACAGTATTAGAGAAGTTGGAAGGTTTTCAAAATATAAATAAATAAATATTTATGGGAATAGTAAAAATTTATTCTACCTAATTATGTAGGACAAAAGGACAATTAAATCTCATGGGCATTATTTCAGCTATTGGATTGGTAGTTTCTTTAGATGCAGGGTGAATAATGTTCCTTGTCTAACAAGCCCTGTGAAGGTATTTTTCTGCTTGATTGGGAGTCTAAAGACGCACACTGCGTGAAGTAGGCATCAAGAGAAGAGATCCAGAGGAGCCCCAAAAGCAGTTCCCAGACAAGAGATGGCAGCCAGAGTCATCCAATGTTCCATTTCGTGACAGGAGGGCATATGCCATTGTGTGCCAGGGGGACCTGGCAAGATGTCTCCAGTTTCATCCACAGCCACGGGCTTGTTGGGTTACCCTTGTCTGTGAGTCCTACTCGAATGGCTTGCGGCCTGTGTGCAGATCAGGATCTGGCATTTGGTTTTGCTTGGCTTAGATTTGTGATCCAAACAGAAGGTCTTAAGATACACATTCTTGCAAAAAGCCTGAAACTTCTTTCATGGTGATAGCAAATCCTACCCTTTTGGTCTTAGAATCGTAGAATGGTTTGGGTTGGAAAGGACCGTAAGATATCTAGTTCCAACCCCCCTGCCATAGGCACGGACGTCACACACTAGACCATGTCACCCAAGGCTCTGTCCAACCTGGCCTTGAACACTGCCAGGGATGGAGCATTTACCACTTCTTTGGGCAACCCGTTCCAGTGCCTCACCACCCTCACTGTAAAGAACTTCTTCCTTATATCTAACCTGGACTTCCCCTGTTTCAGTTTAAACCCATTACCCCTTGTTCTATCACTACACTCCCGGGCACAAGCTGGCTCATGTTCAGTTGGCTGTTGACTATCCTTGTAACTTAGCTTTTGGCCTATATTCAAAGCAAAATGAATTCAAATATCTGTAGTACTCTTTTTCCTTCTGTTTTAAAGATAAACACATGACTCTCTCTCTACTGCTGTCCCTCCATCAATTCTGGAGTTGTTTGTAAATGCACTTGATCCAGAAGTTTCCATATAAAAAAAAATGATTAAAAAACTTTGCAGCTGTATAGAGCCTGTAGTCCAAAAAAAAAAAAAAATAATTTTAGATACTACATTTACAACTACATTGTAAGAAAGGTAGTTTTGTCTGTTGTTTGTCTGATGCCCTGTTTTTCCACCTAAGCATAAAGATTTATATAAACAGTATAATCGAAATTGGAGTTAACATGTTTTACCTGATACCTTCTTTGCAGGAAATCTAATTTTCTTCAATGGAGTGTTTGGTGGTTTTGACCTGCCCCCAAAAACCTAACTCATAGAAGTGGTATTTAAGTAATGTTCCAGAAACTGTGTGGGGTAGCTTGCATGGGACAGCCTGCTCAGCTGCTCTTTGTCTTCTCTTTCAATCTGTAAATAGAAGATGTCTTTTCATAGAGATAGCAATGTGGCAATGGTAAACAAGATTTCTTCAAATAATACTCTACAGTTTCTACAAATAGTACTTCTATTGGTGTCACATAGGCCACGATAAGGCTGTGTGTCAAAAGCCTTGGTTTAATTTGGGTAAAAGTGTGTAAGTATTATCCAGAGCCAGTTTGTAGAACTCTCTGCTACAAAGCATTTCTAGAAAATAGACTTTCACAATGGAAAGAATTGCATATTTATAGGGATTATCAAGATGCCCTTAGTTTAGTAGATAGAAAGAAAAAAAAAAAAGACGCTAAAGGCTATGTATCCAGAGCCCTTGCACTGGGGAGTAAGCTGTCTGTCAGCAAACAAGCTGTGAAGAAACTCATCTTTGGATAGGCAGCTTATACCATTGGAGGCTTTTTTTCCTCTTCAGTTTCTGAGAGACCGCTGCTCCAATCTGGTTTGATGGTTGCTATATTCCTAGAAGCATTGTCTCAGTATCTTGATAATAGACAAATAGAAGGAGATCTGTCTAGATAATGTACTTCTATTAGGCAAGTATCAGGTACTAAGGAAGCCTTAAATTATGTTTGAATTTTGTCGTAGGCAACTTGATCTTTATTGTGCTATATCAATTTGTTTGATGGGGAGAGTTCAGCTTCATTAAAAGGTCTGGATGTCTACTGCAGAGCTTGTGTTATTTTTCAGCCAACTTTCTAACTTCAGCAGTTTGGTTCCTTTGTTCCTCTCCCTGAAATCTATAAAGCGGTTGTATTTTGAAAACAGATGCACAAAAAAATCCCCAGCCCGCCAAAAAACCTCATACCCCTTGAATGTTCTTTCTATAATGAGTATTGTCTTACACAATATTCATGCACTAAAAATGATCCAAAAAAGCGCGTGGTGGAGTAGCAGAGGAGGGTGACTTCTAAGTGCTTTGTGTCCTTCTCTTTTACACTGCTTTGTTAATGAGCCTTTTCCACTCGAATACACAAATGTTGGAGGACGGAACCTAGATGGAGAGTGTCATTCTGTTACGGTGAAGCCTGTGTTGGGCTTGATTCACTGTTCCATTACAGGAGCAACTGTAGCATAACTTTTTGGTAATAACATGAGGAGCTGCAGAATCAGGACCTATATCAGTTGTAATACCATTTGCAAAAATTAGGAATATTCAATTTTTGTTTTTTCCCCATCTATTTTTTCTTTCCCTCTTAACAGGATCCACTCTGTGTAGCTATGAACTACAGCCATCAGAATACACTACAGACCCAGCGGCCGCCAAGTTATGTCCTAAATACCCTGTTCCAGAGAGGTAATATTAACATCTTGTCTGATTGGGGGTGGAGGGAGCAGAGATTTGTTTTGTTTGTGATAGTTCTTCAGAAAATAGGCAGCACAGATTTAATCTGACCGGTGGATGTTTTAGTGTATTACTGCCATATGTTTTTAAAAGATTATGAAAGCAACTCTTAAAGGAAAACCCAAAGTAGCCATTCATTACTGAGAGTATTCCGCTGATATCTTCAAGTTTTCTTTTATCTCATTTAACTGAGAGTTGCTGTGCTGAGTATCAACTGTTTTACTGCCTTTCACCCGGTAGCAAACAATGTCAGCAGTGCAGATCAGCGACAATTATGGTGCAATTTGGATCTTTGGGAGGAAACGGGATATGTTGACATGCAGCCCTCTGCTGTGTTCGCTTCTTATATCTCACCTCAGCCAATCAAATTCAGCAAATTGCTTCATTTTAATTCTTTCAGCCCTCAAATGACTAATATGAGGATGGCCAAGTACCAAAAAGAGGATTGTATTTGAATTTTATTGTTTAAAATATTATATTAGACTGGTGTTTGTGAAGTAGGGTAGAAAAGTTTGTAGGCCCAGAAACTCTGCTAGCTGTGCTGGCTGAACTGTGGAGATGACCACTGCTGAGAAAAGAAGTGATCTGTTTGATGTTGTGCATATCCTTCTGACAGTAATTCCACTCACTCAAGAGTAACCGTATTGTATTTTCTTAAAGTTTAGCTTCTTAAACATATTCAGTAGTGGGTTGTAACTGCAGAGTCTTTTCCTGTGCAGTTTTCTGTTATGTTTTTAATAAATGTTATAAATGTGTCAGTTCTAAAACCTGTGATTTTAAGTCTCTCTTGTATTCCTTCTAGCCTCTCTGGTGAATAATGTTTTTATATTGTAGTGACAATAAGTAGCAGCTGGAATATTAATTATTTTTTTTTTTACTTTTCTCCACAGCAGATTAATATTCCATGCAGCTAACCAGCTGTTAGAGCTGTAATATAAAAACAAATGAAAACTTCGGTGCCAGCTTGCATACTGAAAAGGCTTGTCAGTCTTAATTTTTGCCAGAATTATAGTGACTTTTCTCACTGTGTGTTCCTATGTTATTCAATCTGAATGAATATAGCTTAATAAGAAAACAGGATAGAACACTGTGTCAGAGCTCTAATGACACTATGTAAATTCCTTACAAAAGCTGCCTCAAGAGTTATTTTTTAAAAGCTATTTTGTAGGTGGAATATTTCCCTTTTTTATTTGCTATGAATAAAATGTACAATATGTTTTAATATTTTTGAGATTGAAAAGTCTGAGCTTAATGCCTTCAGACAAAAAAGGCCAACATTGTATCTGTAAACCACTCTGTTTTTCAGATTTTTATGGTTAAATTATTGGACTAAATTAGTGTAATTTGGAATGGAAATTGAGTCTTGTGGAGTCAGACAAAACCCAACTCTCTGTAGGCTGAGGCATTCAGGAAGAACTTGCCTAAGACTCCTGTTCTCAGATTTATCTGTCAGAGGTAGGAACCATCTGATTCCCATTAGGGCCATGGGATGGAGGTAGAGTATTTTGTGAGGACTGTTCCTTGTTGATTTCTGTTTGATCAGGCTTTTTCACACCCTTCATTTGAGGCTTCACCTTTCAGTGGACTCTGATCCTCCAGCTTCAAGCATCATGCCCAACTTCAACACAACAGCACAGTCTAGCAAAGCAGCCAGCCATACGTATTTCTTACAGGAACTGTAAGAAAGATACCTACTGTAAGAAAGAAGATACCTACTGCATCTCAGCCTCTGTAGAGCATGACTATTTAGAAGACCCTAAAGGAAAATGTCTCCAGCTTTTACCTGCAGCATTTTTCTATCAACCAGCTGTGCTGAGCTATGCCAAGAGGCTGCCCTGTATAAAGAGATTATAAAGAGCAGCTAGCAGTGACATTCCAACACAATCCCCACACACAGATTGCTGCAGATGCACAGGTGTAGTAGTGAGAGGAAGGAGCTCTTCTCTGAAATCTAGTACTTGAACAATCAGATGGGTCTCTTAACATCACTTGAATATTGCTTTAAAAATACAATTTTTAACACCATCATCTCCTGGCTTGAACTTTACTAACTCTTGTCCACTATTAAGCGTCATGTTGTTATTCTCAGAAACTTGTCATTCAATTTTAGTATGTAATACACTGTTATAATCAAGAGGCCGTATAAAATAGTGCAGGTCTATTATTATATTTTTCATTAAACAAGACACCTTACCTCACCTGCTCGTTTGGTCAGAACCACTGAAATAGCAGCAGTTCTCTAAAGGTGGGTTCTCAGCAGTCCCATTTATACAGGAAAGCTCGTAGGAATTACTAACCTCATTTTTTTAATTAATTATAGCAACGTTAGAAATTAATTACTGCACATGGACATAGGTAACTTAAAATGTGCAGTGAAATTGTTATAACTTAAGGGATATTAAATAAGTAATATAAACCATGCAAAAAACATGGTTTCCTCTTTTGGGATGTATTTTGAAACAGTATTTTAAACCCACTGGTTACCCTTTCTGAAATGGATAATTTCATATTTGGATGTAGGAATGATAGCCCTTTGCCTACTCCCAGCTTAAAATTTGAGACTTGTTACTGGTATTCACAACTTCTAAATGGTCTTGGCTTTGTGCAAAGTTGGAGCAGTTAACAATTAAATAAACCTCTCAAATTTCAGCCTGTTCCAGTATGACTGCATATCATGAACAGCAGTATGCTGCATATTCCAAAATAGGCTATGTTGTAAGAGGCTGAGAGGATACATGGACCACATTTTAAATAGGGCAGCCATCATTATGGGTTTAATTTGTTTTTTAACAACTGTGAATAATTCACAGTTACTTTGCTGTGCTTAACTGCTGTTTTCATTACTACCCAAAAGTATACTGTCAATATGAGCATCTCCCAATGCATTTACGTACTCAGCACAGTAAGTTTAAAACCATGTAATTTACAACCGTCAGTCACTTCAAACAAAAAACTAGGATATACTAATTATCTAGGTATGGCAGGTGATCATAAGTTCTCCCAAATTTTGGACAGAATAATTACACACTAATGCTTTTCAGCATGCTGTCTCTTTTCATTTTTTTTTTTTAACTTCCCCACAAAAAACAATGCATAAAAAGGGTGCATCTAAGGCAGCTGGTTTACTTACTATGTGCTTAGAATGACAGAGTTTCAGAAAGGCATGGGCTTAACAAACAGTTACTGAGTACAGAAAATTGCTGGTTTATAGGTCATTGCTGAATGGGGAAACTGCAAAAGATTACGTGCATTGCTGCTGCAGTCGACTGAAATCTTTTAAGTTAGGATGATTGGGCAGGTTGAAACAAATACAGAGGTTAGTAGAAAAGTCTGACTTAATACGAAAGGCATTTCTTTCACTGGATCGGATTACAGGAAGGAACATGTAATTCATGGACCGTGTCTGAAGTGTAATTGGGAAGATTGATCAAAAGATGTAATAGGCCACTTTGAGATCTGACATAGTTTATGAGGAAGAGAGGCAGTTACCTAATGGGAAGCATTTGGAAAACAAAATTACCCACTTTTCAAGGGAATTTTTTGCTCTTTTGCATCTTCCTCTGATGGAGTTGATAACAGGTTCCACTGAGCATTCTGCGAAGTTTAATTCACAGTGTTGGTATTTTTGGGGAGGATGCTTCCATGCTTATTGAGGAATAATTAAACAATATAGGCATCTTTTCATGTGTTGTAAAGAATGTAGTGCATAATTTTTATAAAGTTAATGAAAGAAAACCCTATGATTGTAGTTTTCAATACAAGCGCAAGTTTAGAATGGGAAAAACTAAGAATGGGGAAAAACTAAGAATAAATACATATGTTTTGCTTGGCAGCAGTTGTAAGTGCTGATGTGTTTTAGCATAGAATCTATGCTTGCAAGAAGGGTATTGTCATTCTGGGATTTCTTTTGCTACAAATATGGACTACTATTCTATTCTAACATGAGTGAAAGGCATTGTTTCAGCTGCTGGTTCAACACCTGATACTTGAATGAGAGATGTTTAAGTGGAAATAGGAACATGTATTTTCTGAGCATTGCCATTTAAAGGTGGGAGGGTAATAATTTGCTATTGGACTGTGCACGCCAGCCTCTCAGGGTCACTTGTAAGAACTGCATCACTTCCCATTATGATCATCCTCATTCCAGCAGCACTTGTGCATTCAACACATGGTTTCTGGTTATGATGTTATGAGGGTGGAGTGGTTGCATCTGTTCACCTTTCATTTGTGTGTTGATGTGGCATTTATATTAAGTAGGAGTAATTTTTTTTTCTGATTTTTTTTTCTTGTGTCACCAGTGCACCTATTCCATTCTTCCATCGCTGTGCTCCTGTGAACATTTCCTGCTATGCCAAGTTTGCAGAGGCCCTGATCACCTTTGTCAGTGACAGTAGTGTCTTACACAGGCTGATTAGTGGAGTTATGACCAGCAAAGAGATTATAATGGGACTTTGCTTGTTATCACTAGGTAATTGTTTTTCTCATTACTAGCTATTTCTTAGTACTGCGTTAGGAGATTGTTAACACCCTCTGCCCACAATACGAGAAAACAACATGGATTATAGCAATAAGCCCTTAGAAAATGGTTCAGAATGCTTTTAAAAAAATTTATTTGACAGCTGTGTAACTTACTCAGAAGCAATCTATGTATACATTCCTGTTTTTTCTCCTCTTGCACTGATGATGAGATAGAGGATTTGTGGCTGTTAGTTAGCCAACAGTAGTTTTGGTACAGTTAGCAAAGCATCCCCATTATCCTAATTTTAATTATAGTATTCCCCTTTCCCATTTCTAATGCTTTTTTTCTGCCAACCCAAGTCCAAATAAACCCTTTCCAAATAAAAAGGACAGGGTGAGAAATGCAAAATAGCACTATTTTCTAGAATGTAGGTGTTTTAGTCTGTTTAATTTAACATACTTGCATAGGTATATGAGAACTTCTTTCGGGAAAACAAAAAACTTAAGTGCTCATTTGTTTTATTGTATGTTACCTCCTTCTTCCCCTTCTTCCAAAATGAAAAGCCTCAGGCTTTTGAAAATCTCAGCACTACAGAGGTTCTAACTCATTTCTACAGTTGCGAGATGCTTCTGGCCTATAGAATGACACATTGTACTAGACCAAAGTGCTGTTTTAAGTCTTACGAATTAAGGTGGAATGCTACTCACCCACATAAATTACTAATGACTTTATACTCCTAGTAAGTATAGTAGCCGTGTATATAAGCAGTGTGTGGTTTAGAAAGAAGCACTGCAAAGCTGTACCAGATAAAGAAACTCTTTGTTTTCAGTCTGCCTTTGTGGTAACAAAAAGAAAAATGGAAAAAAAACCCCAACCAAAAAATCCCCACAAATGGGGAAAAAAAAAAAAAAAGAAAAACGAAAGGATGCTAGATACCGTTTAAAAAAGAAAAACAACCAGGCAACCAAAAACAAAACAAAACAAAACAAAAAAAAAAAAACAAACCCAAAAAACCCAGAAACACTAAAGACCATTGAATATCTTTTCAACTATGACTGGAAAGCTGTTTATTCTTATATTTTGACAGCAGCAGTAATTGGTAGTAATGGTAGAAAGACTGTTCTGCATCTGAAAGCTAGCAGCTGGTTAGCAATGCTACTGTTCGGTTAGAGTCAGAAGTTAGTACAGACTTTTACATACAGTTAATTTTAAAAATATTTTTCATACCTTCACAGTTAAACAGAATTTATTTATTTATTTATTTATTTTTAAACAGTGGGTAGGATTGTGTGATTCAGAAAGCCAAGTTCCAGCCTAACTGCTGTACACAGATACATACATGCAGAAATATGTGTGTGTGCTTACGTACACCACTCACTAAATCTCAGTTGTCTGAGACTGTAGAGGGCTTTTTAACATGCAGTTCCTGAATGGCAGTGGAACTATATGAACAAAGCTTGTTAAAGAACTTATTTTGAATGTTGAAAATAAAGTTATAATTTTTTCATATTTTACTGGCACGACATTTTGAAATACACAGCATCACATTATCTGCACTTGTTTAACAAGTGTATCTGAGTGCAAATTCTGCTCTGGTCCTCAGGAGGTGTGCTTACATTACCAGACTTGGAGTACTATCACGTCTTGCTGTCTGTTTTGTCATTGTCTAAATACATCTCTGTTTGTATGTATGCATTATGTCTTGTATTTAATGTACCGTGTAAATGTATTTATGCAGTCTTTGTTTTAATCAACAGTATAAAAGCAGAAGTTGTAGAGGTGCCCAATATACTTAACTGTCTGTGCAGCGAGTTTCTAATCCTCAGAAATCTGTCTAAAAATTCTGCTGGGATGCAGTTATCTTAGTACAGTGGGAGAATTAGGAATTTCTGCTTGAAATAATTGCTCTGCTTATTTTATTTGTCTTTTTTTGCAGTGTTGTCCATGATTTTGATGGTTATTATCAGGTACATTTCAAGAGTACTTGTCTGGATTTTAACAGTTCTTGTCATTCTGGGATCACTTGGTAAGTCTTGTTGGTCTCCCGTTTTCTGAGTGCCCAATTCTAATCTTTGTGCTCCATGTCCTCAGGTCAGCTACAGTCCTGCACAGATCTCAGACCATGCATTACACTTCAGCTTTCCATTGAGTCGCTTGCAAGACATTAGAAAAGCCACCTCTGTATTTGCAGTCCTCTGCCAGAGAGTACATTGCTCCTTAGAGACTTGCTGCACAGCCTGCTTGGCTGGCAAGCTTCCTGTTGGCCTAGCTCACTATAGCCCACATAGGCAATATGAGATATTCCTAACAGCATTTGTAGCACAGCCCTAAACATTTCCTAGATCTTAACCTGCCTTCTGAACATATCAGGAATGCAACTAGTCTGGGTGTTTCTGATGGCATACCCACCCTCTGGGCATACTTAAGCATGCAGGAATCAAAGAGCAACTTATTATTTTTGCAGCCTCAGGGGATCTTGGGATGTAGATGTGTCCACACAACCCTGTCATGTTCATCAGTCTCTTCAGTCATCTGAATAGCTCTGTAGGTGTGTCTGAGACCTGTTCCTCAGGAGAGGAAGCAAAGATGCTTTTTTAGCATTTCTAATAAAATCCTTGTATTTCTGTATGACTTGGAAAGTCCTGCGTGACCTAAGTCATGCATGAAATGCAACCAGCTGTGCCGTCTTGGGAATGGCTAAAGACTGACTCATCCAAAATGATATAACTTGCATGAAAATAGCCTTACTTTATCACATTAACTTTTGCATTTTTAAAACTAGAGCTTTCTATTCTTGATACTCAGTAGCTAAGCCAAAATGTTTGGGCAGATAACTGTAGGGAAGGAACGAAAATAGAATAATCATATTAGGAAGCACTAGCAATTTAATTCTTGCAATTATGACTGCAAGGAATGGGGGGAAAAAACCAAAATCAGACCATCTATATTTTTTCAGGATCACTTGGGTTTTTTCTGCTTAATGGTCTTAGGATCTGTGACCACAGAAAGTTAAAGAAAGAAATAGATTTTTTTTATTTTTTTCATTCTCTTTAGAAGCTTTGAGTGAAAGAGTTGATTAACTTATTGCCATCTGTTATTCTGTTCTAAAAAATCACATCCATTACACAAATTGAATAAGAACATGCCAGCTGTGAGACATACCACTTATTTTGTATTCTCTGTTTGCTTAGGAGATGCCAAAAGAGCATCCTCCATTTTAGACCTGAACAGAGTACCTTTAGCAATGACTTGTGATGTCTAGATAAGCTTATGCGCCTGAGTCAGAAATAACAACAGAACAAAGAAGAATACTCAAAAGAGAAAAAAAAAATATATCAGAGGGGAGAGCTTATCTCCCTGAGGGGCTGGAGTCCTCTATTTAAGAAATATTCTACCATGGACAGGTAGCTAGAATAGGAGAATTATATTCTGGCCACAAGGTTTAGGATTTTGTAACAGGGGCTAGGAGAAAATTATACTGGCTTCCTGTGCCTTTCATTGATGTTTGTTCCAGTGCCCAAAAGACATTGCCTGATGAAGAGGTAGGTAAGTGTCAGTAGTCGAAGGTGCCGTTTTCAGCATCAGGGCTATTCCTTCTTTTCTTGATTAGTCTTCACAGGAGCTGTAGACTCCTCCTTTTGTTCCTTTCGTTATTTGCACCCTAATCCAAAGGCCCCTCTCTGTTTACATTCCTAAATTCTTACTCCCAATCTTACTATACCCGTATAAACATATATCCTACCATATAAATATTAGTTCTTATTTTTGTTCCTCTATTGTCTGTGTGATGGGAGGTGTGATCTTCATTGTTAAGGCTCCCCATGAAGTAGTTCTTTCATGCACTTCACCCTAAAACACAGAGCCAAAGAGCTGCAAGTCTCTTAAGTGGTCATAGTGGGGTGAGACTGGGAAAGGAGTATATCCACTTGAGAAGAGGCTAACAGAGGAGAACTAAGCACTTCTCCCTCCTTCAATGTTCCCGCTGGGTTAAGCGTCAGTGCCCCTGAATATTTTTTACCAGACTAGACTTAAAAAGAAGAAACTGTTTAGTTTCTTTGCTGCTAGGTGGTTTGACAGTGTCACACAGAAGGAGCATTTTTCATTTATTCTTTTATTTTTTTTCTCTAAAACATAGGTGGTACAGGAGTCCTGTGGTGGCTCTATGCTAAGGAACGAATATCTGCCAGTGCTGTTGAGACTCAAATAGCCAAAGACAATCTTCAGGCTCTCCTGATCTATGCCATTGCAGCTACAGTCTTCACGGTATGCTTTGCTAATGACTGTATTATTTTATTGTTCTGTATTCCTGGTCATCTCTTGTGTTTTTTGTTCAGGTGAAAGGTTTATGTTGCACACATTTTTTAAGAGCTTATTTCTACTTCAAGCTCTGTTGCAGTGGGTTTTTTGTTTGTTTGCTTTTTACTTCCAGGCATTGTTCTTTAATACCTGGTTTTGAGTCAGGAGAGATTTCCTAACCCTGCAGCTACTTTCCTCTACTGCAAAATGTCCACAGGGACTTCCAAGAATAGCTACAATATTGGACTCCCAATCCAATTTCACTTACAAGATTTTTCTTAGGTTCCCCATTCAAGGGTACTTAGTCATTTCAGTTTATTTGAAAGTCCTTTAACCATTCCTACTTCTGAAATTGGTTGTTCCCAAACTTTTTTCATTACCAGAAACATCACTGTGAACTGAAACACTAACCCTGGTTATTGAACCAGTTTATCTTCTTTAGGCCTTGCTGTTTGTTTCAGAGTCACTGACTTTACTACTAAAAGTTGACAATGTTTAACTAACTTATATGACAAGACCACCACACCATGCTCAAATATAAATGTTAAATTCTATTCTTAGTTAGATCTTGCTGAGTTCACTGGTTTGTAAAACAACTGAGGATAGAATCTGGTCTAATGTGATCAGCCTGAGGCTGATGATGATTCCAAATAGATAATTATGAGATTGGTATTCTGCAAAAGTATAAGTTGGAAAATAATTTATCACCAGAAGAAGCTGCTACAGGTTTTACATTTTGATCTTGCGATTCTATAGATAGAGCATGTGTTAATTTGCTGCATTTGAATATCCTAGCTGTGCAAAATGATAGCTTACTTATTTTTCAATTCTCTAAAATATGATTTTGAAACTTCTCCCTCTAGGTTATCTTGTTCTTGATAATGTTAATTATGCGTAAACGAGTAGCTCTCACCATTGCCTTGTTCCATGTGGCCGGCAAGGTCTTCATTCACCTGCCGCTGCTAGTCTTCCAGCCATTTTGGACATTCTTTGTGCTTATCCTCTTCTGGACATACTGGATCACAGTCCTGCTTTTCCTTGGTACTACAGGTAAGCAGCTACCAGGATTATTTTAAATAAATTCCACTTTATTTTTGTATGGTTTCAGACAGAGTTGGTTAAAAAGCATGTGTGAACCTCTAGGAAAAAAAACCCAAAAAACATACTGTGCTTCTGTTTTTGTCTGCTTCGATGACTTCAAAACACTTGTTTCAAGAAAGTTGTGTGTTTGAGTTTGCATTCCCAGTATGTCACTTTGTGCATTAGGATGACTTTTTGAGCTGATGCAAGTTGGCATGTTGCAAACCAGAAGACTCCATTAATAAGAAGAGTATAACAATTTTTTAAATAATTCCCTTCAGTTTTACATAAACAGGTTAAAACCAGCCTAATCTTGCAGCTGATCTCATAAGGTATTGTATTGTAGCCAGTACCTCATACAGATGAAGACATAGTAATGAAAGGACTGTTGCACACAATTACTAACTCACAAGATGTAAATATACTGGAAATACTTCTCAGTTACTCATAACTTATGTGTCCAGTATTATTCCCACATTTTCCAGGATTATTAGGGAGTTTTTCTGCTGTTTGTATTCTGAGAACCGCCACTCTACTCTCAATTTCTGCCTGCTGTGTAGAGCATAGAACATGAGAACTTTTTGTTCAGGGTCTGACAACTAAAATTATTCAATTCTTTAGGTCCTAATCTTAGTTACTTCAGCAGAGAAACCTAGCAACTGCTTTTCAAAATGGGAGATGACTTATTTTGCAGTAAATTGTAGGCAGTAGAGACCATCATTCATTACTAAAATCTTAAAATTTTTAAATTCATTGTTTACTGCCAATCCAATAGTATTAGTGTTTCAAGACACAGAGCTTTTTCAGGGTAAGACAAGCTAAGTACTTCTTTATTTCATAGCTGCTTAGCATGGGATGGAGGTAATAGAATTCACATGTTCTTGTTCTTATTACTGTTGAAATTTTTAATTTTCATTACGTGCTGTGCTATGTGCAGAAAATATTTGCCTCTGAAAGTGAGTTAAGTCTCAGTTCCATGCTTCACTCTGTGAGTTAAAGACCACTGCACAGGGACTAAATTTGTGGCAGAATTTCGGCTGATGTTCTATTTTACTGACAGAACTCTTCAATTTGCCTTGATTCTGCAAAGACTAATGTATGCCTTTAGCTTTATGTGCACTCAGTATCTTCACCGATACAGTTGAACAAAATCTTTGTGCAAATAGGGACAGATCTTTTCAATTCAAACCCGGAAAACTTAAAAAGTGTGCATTATCTGTGTATGAGAAGAAGCCTACACTTAGGAAGAGCTTGTTCATTAAGACTAAAATTATTTCAATAGTTCAGTTTATTCACAAGAAAATACTAATTTTTTTGTATAAGCGTAAAAGCATAGCTAGGAAGATTGAGAAGATGCTATCAATACTAACTTAAAACAGTGGTGCTCAAGGTAAGCATTTTACACACATGATGTTACTTTCAGTATTTTTCTGAATCTCATCAGCTGTTCACGTAACTGTTGTATAAGATGAAACATCTCAGTGTGGGTTAGCATACTGAAATGGAGCTTATCCTAGGAGGGTTCTAATATGTGCTATTAGTCTAGTGTATCATAGTGCTATTCAAATTAGACAGAGTCAATGGATTTCTGAATCATAGAATGGTTTGGGTTGGAAGGGACCTTAAAGCTCATCTAGTTCCAACCCTGCTGCTGTGGGCAGAGACGCCTTCCACTAGACCTTGTTGCTCAAAGCCCCATCCAACTTGGCCTTGAACACTGCCAGATGGGGCAGCCACAACTTCCCGGGGCAACTTATACCAGTGTCTCACCATCCTCACGGTAAAGGATTTCTTCCTTATATCTAACCTAAATCTACCTTTTTCCAGTTTAAAGCCATTCCACCTTGTCTTATCCCTACATGATGTTATAAAAAAATCCCTCTCCAGCTTTCTCATAAGCCCCCTTCAGTTATTGGAAGGCTGCTATAAGGTCTCCCTGGAGCCTTCTCCAGGCTCAACAACCCCAACTCTCTCAGCCTGTCTCAATAGGAGAAGTGCTTCTCTAATCGTCTTCACGGCCTCCTGTGGACTCACTCCAACAGGTCCACATCCTTCTTATGTTGGGGGCCCCAGAGCTAATACAGTACTGCAGGTGGGGTCTTATGACAGCAGAGAGGCAGGATCACCTCCTTTAACCATGCTTTGGTCATGCTTCTTTTGATGCAGCCCAGGATACGGTTGGTTGGGCTGCAAGTGCACACTGCCAGGTCATGTTGAGCTTCACACCAGCCAAGTCCTTCACACATCCCCAAGTCCTTCTCCTCAGGACTACTCTCAGCCAGTGTATGAAATCATATGTTTAGAATCTGTAAAGCTGCTCCTCATGTATGTGAATACCTTGAAAGGTACAAATACTGTTGAAATACATGCAGAAAGACCATAAGGGAAACAAAAAGTGATTGTTAATTTTGACATCTAGATGTAAGGACCTATGAAGTTTAATTTTGGTTCTCACTGTATGAATAATACCAACAGAGCAGCAGGCTGAAACTAAGAATGACTGAAGCAGGCTTTTATTGTGTTTATAATTTTTGCTATTTAATGGTGGTTAGTTATGGAAATCTTCACCATGTGGCTAAAAATTAAAAAAAGCATTGCAGGATTGTGTGTATGCTCAGAATACTCTTTTTAGTGCCTTTTTCAAATGCCATTACACTGATTGTCTCAAAAGCTCTATCTTCCTAATGAACAATCTTCCTAAATATGACATTTAGAGCTAATAGTGGAGCTGAATGGGTTCCGCTGTAGCCAGTTATGAACTGCTAATGCCATGTGCTTCCTTCTTTGTTGATGTAAGCACCGTTTCCTTTTTTACCCTCATTGATTTCTAGGTAGTCCTGTCCCAAATGAAGAAGGATTTGTTGAATTTCGAATGGTAGGTCCTTTGAAATACATGTGGTGGTACCACGTAGTGGGACTCATCTGGATCAGCGAGTTTATCCTAGCGTGTCAGCAGATGACAGTAGCAGGGGCTGTTGTAACATACTACTTTACAAGGTAAGGACAACTTAGCTCTACTGTGAGTAGCCTAGAAATTGATATAGCAGGAATAACAATAGACAGAGCTTTTGGGGAGCATACTTGTTTCTGTCCTGA
Source organism: Nestor notabilis (assembly GCF_000696875.1). Lineage (NCBI taxonomy): Eukaryota > Metazoa > Chordata > Aves > Psittaciformes > Psittacidae > Nestor > Nestor notabilis. Next base: position 38,049 of record NW_009944016.1, read on the forward strand.
AAATTGGGGAGCAATTGAATGGTATTGGCTGTTTTAAATTATGTCAAGTCATAAAATAATTTGGTCTGCTGGTTACAGATAGTATTCTTGATATTTAGGATTTGAAGTCTTGTTTACCTTGTAACCTGTGCACTTTGTATGGACATGGGTGGTTGTTTACAAAGCAGGATGCACCTGGAAGGTCATCTGTGATGCTCATAATTATTGCTGAGAAGCTCGATAGAGATTAAAAGAACATTGGAAGCAATTGATTATTATTTGAATTGCAAACCAGTGCCCTTTTAAATTTACAGTAATTCATTAATCTTTTGTACAGAAGATTACTTAAGGTCTTATTATATTCGTCATTTACATATAGATTCTGACAAGATCACGTACAAATAAAAAGTGATACAAAATAACGTGTGTTAAAAGTTCTACATTTCATTGCTTCATTTGGGTACTAAATTGTGTAGCAAGGCATATTTTATGCTGGCTGTTCTGCATGTATCTGCTAGCTGTTTCAGAAGACCATACTAATTATTAATCAATGGTTTTACCAAACTTCATGCACAAGGATTTTTCTTCACAGAGGTAAAAAACTAATTTTAGAATAGCAAATTTAGCTCTGGGGTTTTAGTCTCTAGTAAAGAAATTAAAAGATCTTATTTGAGTCACTTAGGACTGAAATTTTTCAGGAAAAAAAAAGTGGTATCTGACATTTTGTTATTATTTCATGAGAATAAATAGTACTTCAGTGATATGAAGTATTATGGAAAGACTTTTGGTAAAAAAGAAGCAAGTACATTAATACCTGTTTTGTAAAAGTATGTTTCAGTGAGCCTTCTCCACATAGCAGCCTAGATCTTCGTAGTTCATGTTACATTTCTTTAAAAAAAAAACAAAACAAACCAACCCAAACCCCCCCCCCCCCCCC
>NW_009944016.1:38995-56956 GCF_000696875.1 Nestor notabilis
TTCAGGAACTAGATAAGTCATTTTATTTTGGATATTCTCAAAGTGTTTTCCAAACAGTATAAGTACAAATCCTCTGGATAAAGAGCAGCATGAGTAGAGGATGTTGACGAAATGTTTAGCAATGGTGGTTTACTTAAGGAAAACTAAGGTGTTATCCCCAAGAAAAATGAATTAGTATCCCAAATACACATGTAGTTTAGCTAGTGGGTTTTTGTATATGTTTTTAGCTCTTCATATGAAGAATATTGTATGTAAAAATTTCTAATGATATCCAGCAACCGCACTCTTATTCTTGACATTTGCTTTTAAGTGGTTTTAAATAATGCATGCAGATATTTTTCAAATGCATGAGTCAGATCACAAATGTTTAATTGGTTTGTCTTTTTAATTGTGGCTGTTATATGAATTACATTTGATTCCTCATCTGCCCTAGTCTTCACAACAATATCAAAGGCAAGGAATTAATTTTTTGTGCTGACAGAAATTCTGTTATTTTATTAATGATGAAGTCCTCCAGTATACCAATGAAATACATCTGTGAAGTTATTACAACATGTTACAGGGATGTAATCTCATGAATAATTAAACTAGGTTGAGTAAAGAACTAGGAAAACACAGAAAAGGAAGGATAACTTCATATTGAAATAGATCGCTTAGCAATGTATACACTTCTTCGGTAAGTTCATGTATTTTCTGTCACTTGAGGGTGAATTCTTTTTCTTTTAACTGTACCGTGTCATTCCATAACAGGAATTTTATTTTAAGTTAGTAAATACCCATTTCTCCCTACTGTTATCCTTTGGTGCTTTTTAAGACATAATGCTAATATGAAAAGCGACTCAGTAAGAAAAGAAAGGGCATTAATTTGGACCTCCCCATTATTTTGCGTATTAGCACCTTTCCACAGCAAATGAGATGAAGCTATCCATGGAGAAACGTTTTATATGTGTCATTCACATATAAAATGTGATATTAATTCACAAAAATGTGATACAAAATTCACACGTCGTCTGTTCATTCACCTTAGCTGGATGATCCCTCTCAACTCAGACAATAACAAAAGTCAGGATGTTCAGCATTACAGGCTCTTCCCTCAGTTATATTTGCCTCAAAAGGAGGAAGTAGTTGGGTTGTGCGGGTGTAAGGCTCAGACCATTTATGTAGTTTTGCCCAAGGGGGAATAGAATTTGGCTTCTCCCACCTGAGCTTTAAAAGTTAATTGGAAGAAAATACAGGAAAGTTAGCACTTGTTCCTTTAATATGGTGGTTATTATGTTTGTATTTCTAATAAAGAAGAGCCATTCTTTAAATGTTGAATAGAACTCTTTGAGAGAAATGGAAGTGGCTTCCTTGGCAGGAAATACAAATAAAAACTTTAAGAGGGAATTGCTTCAAAACTCTGAAAGTGAGTATTCATCTGACAGCTTAAAAATATTCTAGCCACATTGCAATCAAACAGCCTGTTTTAAGGCTTAATACTTGGCTTCTTCAGGATATAACAGCTAAATCAGAAATGCAAAACATCAGAGAGAAGGATTTACCCAATAAATAAAAATAGTAATATCCTCTCCAAAGTCTCCACAGAGATCTCCAACAGAACAGAAGGAGAAGACAAGTTTATCAGTAGTCCCACTGAAAAAAAATATTAGCATTGTTTCTCACTGGTTTTGGAAGGATTTGAATTGCATACCATGAAATGTAGCCTTATAGGAACTGGTAGTTGGCCGTAGTGGTAATGCAGCCAACTGCCAGGAAGCCTGCCTTTAAGGCATACTGATTCCTTTTCCTATTCCTATTACTGCATTAGAGCCAAAACTGTGACTTACACAGACTGACAGTGTGGAGTGAACAGTATATCCTGAAACCTAATATAAGGACAACCCATTCATTTTACATGTTATTTATTGAGAGTTTGTAGCCCTTGTAAATGATGTTACTTCTAGATGATGTAACTGATCAAGATGATGACATGCTGATCATTCTACTTTATTCTTTTCTCAACAGGGAGAAAAGGAATCTGCCATTTACTCCTATTCTGGCATCTATTAATCGCCTTGTTTGTTACCACCTAGGAACAGTAGCAAAGGGGTCTTTCATAATCACACTAGTGAAGATACCACGAATGATCCTTATGTATATTCATACACAACTCAAAGGAAAAGTAAGAGAAATAGATTACATTTTCTTACTGAAAGTCAAGGCCTGATGTGCTTTGCACATTTATTTAATCTGTGTGGGAAGATGGAAGCCTTCTTTTGATACAGATTAGATACAAGTAAGAAATTTTTCACTACCGTGGTGGTGAGGCACTGGCACAGGCTGCCCAGAGAGGCTACGGCTGCCCCATCCCTGACGGTGTCGAAGGCCAGGCTGGACAGGGCTTTGAGCAACCTGGCCCGTGACAGAGGGGTTGGAACTAGATGAGCTTTTAAGGTCCCTTCCAACCCAAACTATTCTATGATTCTATGAATATCTGGTCTTTAAAGGACTGTGGTACTGAGAGGGACTGCTTAAATTGCCAAGCTGAGTGTCAGTTACTGAAACACAAAAAGGATTATAGTTTGCTTAAGATCTTTTGTGTTTCCTCTTTATCTTTGTTTTCCCATATTCTGTGCTTCCTAGGAAAACGCTTGTGCTCGCTGTATGCTTAAAGCCTGCATCTGCTGCCTTTGGTGTCTAGAAAAGTGCCTGACCTACTTAAATCAGGTAAGCTTTTTAATATTCAAAGTTTATCTAAGGGCTGCTAATATAAAGGTATATTCCCAGAATGCTGTTTTGAGGCTAAGATATAATGTACCGTACTTTGGAACTGAACTTGAATTGTGGTAATTCAGTCTTGTCTCCATTACTGAAATAAAACAGCAAATCACTACATTAGTCTCTGTTTACATTGCAAGGTCAAAACCAGACAGTATTCATCTGTGCGAATATGGTATCTCAACTTTATAACAATTTGTTTAGTGGTTGGAGATGCTCCCCCTTACGTCATCCCTGTCAAACTACATGTGAGTTTCAAAACACGTTTGCTGTGAAAGGGAGGGAAGCTTTTCTAGGTGTAATATTTAAGGCTCACAGAATTGAAAAACTGTACGTAACATCAAATTGTCATTATAATTTACAAAGTGGAAAAAGAGTCACAAATTGCAACACACTGGCTGGTCAGACTTCTCTGTAAAAGAGGTTTTACTGGCCTGTGGTTCCACCTCTGTTAAGTATATCTAAAAATATCTCTAATATCTTTTTCCACTGTTCACTTTTTTGCTTGTGGAAATATAAAAAATAAAATCAGAAGAAGGTATTTAAAAAACCCCAGTGTAATCTTTGAAAATTGTCCTGGCTAACCTTGAATGCAGTCAAGTGAAGTATCTAGAAAATATCTTGGTGGACTTGTGTGACTCCCAAACTCTTGTATTTCCAGAATATTTTTCTAACTACTTAATTGCTGTAGTTATGCCACTGCTCACCTCCTCCTGCAGAGAAATTGCAAATTCTATTTAATTAGTTTTTTGGAATAAACTTGTTAATGCATAAATGATGAGCAAGGGAGGAGAAGAATAGTAATTCTCTACCTCGTATAGTCTTCTGTCATCTGGTACACACTGTTTGGTTCAACAACTCTCAAGGGAATCTTTGTTCATTAGCATCATATGACTTACGTGACTTATTCAGAAGCTGTATCTTCCCCCTCCACTCTCGTGTCTGAAGTATCTGATCATTCCATGAGTCAATCTTCAATCTCCTTTTCCCAGAACGCATATACCGCCACAGCTATCAACAGCACCAACTTCTGCACCTCAGCAAAAGATGCCTTTGTTATTCTGGTGGAAAATGCTTTGCGAGTGGCTGCCATAAACACAGTTGGGGATTTTATGCTGTTTCTAGGAAAGGTATGTATGTACGCTGTATACAGTTGTTACAGACCTAAATATTAGCCAGCTTTCCTTAGCAACGGCTTGCACCCCAAATACAACATGCATTAAAATTCCCATTTCTTAGCATGCACTCTACTTGGAGAATTAAAAGGAGACTAGAATAATTGCTGTGGTCAATCACATTTTTTGAGATATACTTTATGGAACTTAATCCAGCAAATTATTCCTATCCCTTGAAGGATGTTGTGTCATCATTTACTAAAACAATTAATACCAATCAACTTAAATGCCTAAGCATTTGGACACTGGTTGGACTCAGCTGTCTTCCTTATTACGTTCCTCTACTTTTTTAAGTCAGAGTACAGTGGTCTGGTCTTTTAATCTAGTAATTAAGGCAATAAGATGTGAGAAGAAATAAACACGTAACAAAGGCATATGTGCTTGGGAGGTAATGAAATTGCATAACATGGTTTTATGGAGGGGTCTGAAAGGTGTTAAAAAACATCTCCCTGAAAAGATGTCTTTCAAATTGTTAGAGAAATGCACAGGTGACAGAAATGTTAAAATGAACAGTGCAGCATGTAAAAAATAGTATCAGCTAAAACACTGCTAGGCTGAGAGCCTGTGTCCTCTACCAGTTCAACCTGATATTTTCATAATACAGTAAAACTGACCCATTTTACAATTCATAATATCAGGTTCTGAAATGTTCAAAATGTCGAGAAACCACAACAATTGTATTAGTTCTTTTATTATTCCCAAAGACCAAACTGGTACCCAGTGAAATACCTGTTAGGGTCTTACACAGTATAGTTCTGTAGAGACAGTTACATGAAGTGCCTCACGTGAGTTCTGGTCTACTTTCTCCTGTATGCAGATGAGACAGAGAAAATCAAACTTGGAAGTTGTTTCCATCAACAAAATGAAAAACATACCACCCTCCTAAGACCTCCTTCCCTCCCCTGTCCCCACACAGAAAACCCAATGATTGCACATTAGCTGATTGGTAGCATCAGGTTCTGGAGTTTTTTTAATTGACTGTATAAAGTTCTTTTCTACAGGAATATTCTATAAGACTAGAACTGTGACAGCAGTATATAAATGTAATTTTCTCTGAAAAATACCGTTTGTGTTGAAGGATGTGTTTGAAACTATTCTGATGTGCACATGCTGGACCAATGGATAAAATGTCCTTTACGTTCAGGGGTGTGGAGAATCAAGGAGGTAAAGATGAACTACCACTGACATCTGCAGCCTCTAGCCCTTTGCAGAGCAATAACCACACAGATTTAAAAAAACCCAAACCACATCAGACCAAACTAAAAATATCAAAAGTCTTCTGCCATTAGGTTTGTCTGCTATTTTCTTTTTCAGGTCCTGATTGTCTGCAGCACAGGTTTGGCCGGGATCATGTTGCTGAATTATCAACGAGATTACACCAGCTGGGTGCTGCCACTCATCATTGTCTGCCTCTTTGCATTCCTGGTTGCTCACTGCTTCCTTTCCATTTATGAAATGGTTGTTGATGTCCTTTTCTTATGTTTTGCCATCGATACAAAATACAATGATGGGAGCCCTGGGAGGGAATTCTACATGGATAAAGTTCTTATGGTAAGTTTTGTCTTGCTCTCTAAGTCTATAGATATGGTTCCATAAAACAGATATTTTGACAGGGAAGTAACTCACTAGCTGACTTTAATGTGTAGGTTTTGGGTTTTTTTTAATCTGGTTGCTTAGCTGTCTTGGCTGTTTATGGCTTGATCAGCAAGCAGTGTGATCTGATGAGCCTCAGGTAAGTAATGATGCTTCCTTCCCTTGGCATCACTGGTATTGGCTTCTATTTGCTGGCTGCTAGATGAGTAGTCATCTTACAGAATCTCACTCTTGAGTATGATTTCTTGTAAAATGATACAGTGCAGAATGAAAAGAAGCAAAACAAGTGGAAAAGGCTTGGGTTTTATGCTTTCCTAAGAAGGACCTCTCTTGGGATGTGAAAGAGAAAAAATATCAGAGTATTTTACCCTATGCATGGATAGTGACCACACTGGAGTTTTTCTTCTTCAGATAGACAGCAATCAGAATTTGACTCTCTGTCATGCAGAGAAACAACAGGTTTTATGTTCTGTCCTGGAGCCTAGATGCTACATCAAGGCCCTTTGCACAATTCAGTTCTTATTCGTTTGTTCCATCTTACTCTGTGTTCATTCTAGCTAGACACCAAGATGTAAAAATTCTACCTCTCGAGCCTTTCAGTTTGTTGTTGTGTGGGTTGTTTTCCTGACAGTATTTTGTGTCAACCATAGAATATGTCACTGTAAAATGTACCCCCATGTGTTGGCCAGAGGAAGATTCTCATGAATTCTAGGCATAATATCTTATTCTGATTACTTGTTAGAAAACCATGCCAAGAATTTAACGTTAAATTTTTGGTAAAACACTGCAGAATCTAGTGTATATAGTAGCTGATGAGTTGCTTTTTATCACAGAATAAGGCTAAATGCAGCATGCTGTCCTGGAAGACAACACATAGATAACTTAGAAAAGCATTGTGTGTTTCTTTAGTCAGCAGTTGATATCACGAAACACCAGCAGCTAACGTTTGCTGAAATTTGCTACAGAATGCTTGCCTTTAAGAGAAAAAATACTACTTAAAATTGAATTATCATCTTTGCTAATCTTCATGAATAGGAGATTTTGATCCAGTGAAAAATTGAAAAGAGTTTGAATTGAGGGAAGTTGGGGAAATCAGCAAGACTTTGCAAGTAACTATCTCCAAGCGCCTCTGCTTAATGGAGTTCTAACAGTTAACAGGATGGGATGTAATAGCTGGGATCTTTGGGGTTTTCTGTGGGATTTTCTTTTTTTTTTGGTGTACTTTTGTTGTGTTCTTTTTGGGTTTTTTGTGGGTATTTTGGTGACAACCGCCGTTTATCTTCCTGCCCCATAAAGAAGAGCGTTGTATGGTAAATGTGAAAGTTATAATAGCACACAAGGGATATACCTCTCTGGCTTCCAGAATTAAATGAGGGAGACCTTTGTGGTTATTTGGCAGGCTTTTTTGATATTTTGTGGGCGTGTCTGAACAAGAGAAATGGGAAGAACAAGTTGTGTTGACATTTTGAGCAGTTACATCTTGACGTTTTGTCTTGAGATCTGATGTTCGGAATCTTCTCTAAGAAAGCTCTTTTCACTTCATTACTGTTTTTCAGGAGTTTGTGGAGAATAGTAGGAAATCTATGAAAGAAGCTGGTCGGGGAGGTGGAGCTGAGGGCAGAGAGCTAAAACCAATGGTAGGTGCAGATGAGGAGGTGGCGATCCTCCAAGAGTTTCACTTTTACTTCTTCTCCCTCTTTGTCTTTACTGACTGCACTTCTTCAGGAGAAGTTTTTGTTCTCTGTATCACTCAAGATGTTCTGCTTTTTCTGTTTGTGAGCTTGCCTATCACCTGGATGGCAGAGTTTTTGTCACAGCTGAGACCATCTCCTGTAAAAGTAAGATGAAAGGAACTGTGTCATCTGAAACAAATGCATTAGTAGCACATGCTCTGTGGTATGCGCAGACAGTCCCAATTGCTAAATATTCTCAAAATAAGGTGGCTCTGGAATTCATTGGGATGTTCTGAATTTAATCATCTTTTCAGCCATGAGCTGAACAATTTTTGCTCATCTTATGTACACCATAAAAGCCTGAAGAATACTACTGAGCACATCCATTGTTGCGAAGTAGGACCAGGCATTTAAAACTCTCACTAAATTATTTTGTACAGTGCCATGGAATTGGATACAGTGATTCCTTTCAACCTGCTCAAATGACATTTCTCCCAGTTGTTTGTTTTTATTGCCAACTACTTACGTTGCTTGTCTCTTGTGTGCTCTTTCCATCTCACACTGTCAGATACACAGACAGTGAACAATGCATCATTTATGCTTCTGCAGCCTGTTTTACTTATGGTGTGCCTGTTAGGAAGGCATTGCATGTCTGAGTAGCCTGGAATAAGGAACAGCTATACATGGTACAGATAACAGATAGGAGGATGAGTTTGGAAGGTGGAGAAGTGAGAACATATGATGGAGAGCCAGGCTGGGCAAGGTATGACTTGTCATCGTGCAATATGACTTTGTGAAATAAGATTTTCTTCCATCATTACTTTCTTAGAGTATTTGGGACCTGACTGAGTTCCTTACCATGGGACAATTTTTTAACCTAATGGAATCTAAATAAGTGTATGCTAACAGTAGAATTTTTTTTTCAATGGTGTATGTGAAGCCATGTTGCATGAGCACTTTTTGACCAAGCTGGAATGGGTTCCTGGTGTAAAGTGGATAGATGTGTAGCTTTGCGTGTTTTGCTGTTTCATTATACCAATTTCTAGATTTGCTTATGCCTAATTGCTGCTGTGTTTATACATCTAAAGAAACTAATTCTATGCTCATTTACTGTTTTATTCTGGGAGCAATTCTAGCTGTTCAAACAGACACTAATGTTGGGATTTTCAGAGTGATCTAAATGCTGTAGATGTAAAGACACCGTTAAAATTATTGAGAATTGGGTGTGCAAACACTCTAGTCATATGCAGAAAATATCTCAGTCTGAAATTTTATGTTAAGCTCTAATTCAAACAACTGATTTACCTTAAGTGGTTTTCCATCATCAGTGCTAGCACAAACTGCTAGTTATGCTTTTTTACTTGACTGCCTAAAGCTTGGATGTTAAAGCCTATTCACTGTGCCCCTCTTTGTAAAAGGGCAAACCAAGTACTTGCAAGTCAAAAATAGTCTTGTTCTGTTATGCATATGAGTCTAGGTGCTTAAGCCTGGCACTGTCTCAAAGTCTGCCTAGGACTGCTGGCGAAGGTGCTGAGCCCTTGGGGCTCACTCTGAGTGTCACCTGCTGAATTACTCCCAGTTTTGCTGCTCATGTGATTGTCTTGTTTGGAACTGATAGCGCCGTGTTCTCTCAAATGGTCTTCCATTTTCGGGCATTCAGCTCCAGTTGATCAGTTTCTGGAATACTAGGATCTCACTTTCTGACAAGGACAGGACACAGCAGTTACCTCCATGAAATTTCCGCTACCTTTCCCCAAGTGATTGCTAAAGGCCTTGGTGACATCTGGAATAGGGTCACTCATAAGTCTGTTCTGTACTACTAGTGCCTATAGTCCCAAAATTTGGTATCTGAAAATTAGATTAATTTTTTGTCTTTTTTTTCCTTCTTTTTTTTTAGAAATAGTCTTTTCTGTTTTACTTCGGTCTCCTTGAAATGCAGATATTTCTTAGACATGACAATTAGTTCTAAAACTGAAATGCCCTAAATGCTAGGACCTTCTGTTCTTGTATCAAGGCACAAGAAAAAAACAACTTTTCACATTTCTTTCTTTGTGGTTTCCAGTGACTCCTTTGACTCAGTTTCTCCTTGTCCTTTGGCATTTGTCTAAGACTGTACTGTATGACTTTGTTTTCTAGGCCTCTGGAGCAAGTTCATCTTGAAACTAGCCAGCCATATTGGAACCCATTGACATTCCAAAACAGTATATATATACATATATACATGCATATATATATATATATATAAATAAACAGCCAAAATCAGAGAAAAGGAACAGGGATTTAATACTTTTTTTAACAATTATTTTTGTGAAACATGTACTCTTTTCATACGGGTGGCTTTTACAAGCAGCTTTATCATTGTTCCATTTTTTAAATTATTCGTTGTGGTCATGGAAATGTTGATTCTTATCTGCCTGATATTTTACAATCTGGAGGAGGTATCATTGTAAAGATAATCTGAAATGATGACTGGTGTAGAGACAGATTTCCCATGACACTGCTAATGTGCTGAGAGTTTTACTTGCTTAGTTTGTTTAAATTTGCATTAAATTCAGGACAGTTACATGTAAGGAAAACCTTCAAATCAAGAAAAGTCTCAAATTTAGTTTTTCAGAACGTGGTTTCAGTGAGAGTTCATTCAGTTTGAACAGGTTTGTAGGCACTCATTTTACGTTTCAGCCCTGGCTGGGCATGCTTTCGTTTTGTCAGTATCAGATATCACGATAACCAACTCCTCAGGTATTCAGGTGTGTGGGAGCCCTTGCATCTCCTATTAAACAGAAACTACAAAATGGGGACAGATAATTTTTATATGCAATTAACTTCCTGGTTTACCCTACTTACCCCTCATACCCATTGCTCTCTATCCTCTCCTTGAGTTCACTTGCCTCCTTCACACTTCAGCAGTGCTCCTTTGAAGGGTATGGATTCTCCATATGAAACAACTGAAATAACATTGTTAAAGCTCAGTCTTAGTCATACTCATGATTAATTCATGACTAGAGATAAAGATGCTAAGGATGGAAAGAGAAATGGACTGTACACCTGTACAAAAAAGTACTGTATGCTTCATTTCATTTAATGCTGGAGAGCTCTGGGAGGAGGAAGGTACCGTTCCTTACCTGTCATTTCATCCATATTTGTATGTACTGTAGCGGGTGGCTAAAACAGGAAAGGGCAGAGAAACATTTCTTTGGAAGTGTAACTGCCAGGATAGTTATCTAAAGTTATCAAATAGTAACAAGAGAACATGCTTTTTTATTATTATTAGATACGTATATTTCTTTTCAGTCTGGAAGCTCACCAGATACAAATGCGTATATTCAATTGTTCAGCATATTGTAATGGTAAATGCTTAGAAGTGTATTTGCTAAAAATTCATGATTCTGTCTATGCTATATACTCCTTTTGTTACAATTTTTTTAAGAAAACTATTTTTGTTAATGTAAAATTAATATTTCAGAGCAGAATTTTTAAACTTATTGCACTAAATACAAGCTCTGTACAAATGAATAATGCCTCGATGGTTCGATCACTCCATTCAAGAAAATCTTTTGAAAGAGAAAAGCCCTTCTACAGAAGGTTTGTGATGGAGTGGAGTGGTATGTCTAGCTAGAGACATGCACAACTCATCTTACCAAGGTTTAATAAGTAAGCAGTTATCTGTGCTTCCTTTCAGAGGGTCAGACTTTCAAATTGCTGGTTAGAAAAAACATACGTTATCATGTAGCTAACCAGTGCTCTTACCTTTTGGCAATAGTGAAATATTTCACTTCTGCTTCTATAAATCATTTGATTAATTTGTTTAGTTTTCTTTCGGTAAGCCAATTAAAAGGATTTACTCTTTTCATATCACAGAACCCAAACTGCATGAAAATAAAAATACATTTAGAAATGATAGCTGCTGGGGAGGCAGGGAGACAGAATCATCCAATCCTGCAAGCTCTTAGACACTTAGTTGAGTGAACCATATTGGTAGCTCCACTGGCATCAGGAGAAAGTTGTAAGTTACTCATCCATGTAAGTGCTAACTGGCCTAGAGCTTCAACCTATGGATTCAAACTGGACCACTGCAGAGGCCTCTCACTTCAAGTTACAGATCAGGCAATCTAGAGGAAGCACTGCAGCAGCCTTAAGTTCGTGGAGAGGAGACATTCTTGCTGTACCAATGTGTAAGACAGCAGGGGCACTGACCACCAATATTTGTGTATATCAGTGGGGGTTAGCAACAGAAATTTAGAAGCTGGCTTAGATGAACCTTAGAAACTGAATTCCAAGGCCAGGAGACTTATCACATACCCAGTTGCTTCCAGAGAAACTAATTTCCATCTTGTTTGGAAATTATTGGAGGTGCTTTGATTGAAGCCTTGAATTGTGCTCATTATAACAACAAATTTCTGCCATGACCAGTTCCACAAGTTTGTGTTCTCTGCTCACTGGAAGTCCTGGGTGGGGGCTCTTCTCTGTAATTGCAACTAGGACTGCAGTTGGAAACGAATTTTGTATTTTTGTATTACTTGACTGTGCACCATTTTTATAGCAGTTTATCCTGTTTTAAAAATAAATTTGTTTTATTTACATGGTGTTTAAAAGATACAGGCAACACTTTTCTATGGGTAGTTGTAATGTTTAAGTGGCAAATCTATATCATTACCAAGTTCTTAATAAAATCATGTGCACCATTCTTGAGTGTATATCCAGCATGCAGAGCTTTTCAGTTGTGCCAAAGAGGCATTCCATCCACATGCAGGCTTTCCAGTGGCCCTTTAGAGTTTTGCTGAGGTTCATTTGCAATCAGACTACAAACCGCCCTCTTCCAGCTCTGTCTTGAGCAAGGAGACAAGTAGAAGACTGACACCTGAAGAGACAACTTTTCAGGACAAGTTTAGACTCTGCTTTCCTTCCCTAGCGGAGATAGTGGAGTGGGAGAACACTTGACATGTAAATCCCTAGTTGGCAGTAGAGATGCTGGGGTCTGCCAGTTGTGACAGATTAAATACTGTTTTTTGCCAGCTGGTTATTAAAGCCAGTGTATGGACTGTTTTGTGGGAAGAAGTCTAGACTAACTAGACAGTGATGCTGGATTTGGAAGTAAGACTGGAGGAGGAGGAGCAGATGAGACAGCTGAGACAGAGAAATCATCTCCTTGGAAAGTCCACTGAACCAAGTAGTGCTTTGAGGACTGGAGATTCAGTTTTGACAATTTAGGTTTAAAAATGAAGCCAATGGGATTGCTGGTTCCCAGCATTTGGTTCTTCCAAATGGTCTGCTTTGCAGCCTTTGATCAGATAGATTTCAAAGGAAAAAAGCATACCATTCTTTAAATTGTTTAAATTTTTCCCACATTATTTTACTTTCTTATTTGGAAGTTGAGCAGCAGTGTGTCTTATTTATTGCTTCTTCCAGCCCTAGAGAACTATGTTCTTTTAGGTCTCATTTCTGTACTGCTCTTCCAGCAAAGGAGTGCCAAGTGGCCGAGTGTCAGCTCTCCTTCGTTCCACTGATCTTAGCACATGCCTTCACACCTTCCCGATGTAATGATTCAGGGTATCTCCTGGACTGAATGGGAGGGGTAGTAGGGGCTGACCTGAAGTTCTGAGGTGGGTTTTTGTTTTGTACAATATCACTCCATCACTGTGCTTGCTGGTGTTAGGAGTGCAGCCCATCACTTCATACAGTTTCGGTGCTGCTCTAGATTTAAACATACGGTATGGTCACCTTAGAATTGCTTATTCAGCTTTTCTGTAGCTTGTGTTCACACTCCTAGTGGCCAAAAACAGGATGGGGGTTTACATGTGGCCTTAAGCTTGGCGTAGTAACCCAAGAACTTTCTGCATTAGGAAAGCATGTCCTAGAGAAAAGGGAGAACTTAAAAACCCAGCTGCATTGTGGTGGGTTGACCCTGGCTGGCAGATAAGCGCCCTATTCTGTTGCTTGCTCAATACCCCCAGCAGGATGGGAGAGAGGACTGGAAGGACAAAAGCGTGCAGATAGTTCAAAAAATAAGAATCCCAAGTGATGCAAAGGCAATCACCACCTCCCACCAGCAGACCAGTGCGCAGCCAAATCTCCAAGCAACAGCTACTTCGGAACCACACACACCCCCCCAGTTTTACTGCTGAGTATGACATTATATGGTATGGAATATTTCTTCAGTCTGTTCAGGTCTGCTGTCCTGGCTGTGTGCCCTCACACCCTCTTGCCCAACCCCAGCCCGCTCTGCTGGGGTGGCAGAGTGAGAAACAGGCCTTGACCCCTGTGCAAGCACTGCTCAGCAACAGGTTAAGTACTGTTGTGTTAATCAACACTGTTTTGGTCAATAATCTAAACCACAGCACCATGCAGACTGCTGTGAAGAAAATTAACTCCATCCCAGCCCAACCCAGTACACAGGACCACTTACCCTAGAGTTAATCCAAGACTTGCTCCCTGCATTTCTGTACAGCACCTTCTCAGGGTGGTTACTTCTTTCTGAAAGGGCTTTTTTTGCAGCAGGCAAGTAGCCTGCTCCACAGTGCTCCCTTTCATGGAGGGAGCAGGGGATGCTAGCTCTTACTCTTTCAGCACAAAATGGGGATATAAAGCAAAAATGAGCCCTTTCTGTATCAGTGTTCTGGCAATTAAGCAGCCAGTGTTGGAGACGACATATTTAATGTGCCCTCGGGGCATGCACTTTAGTGGTTTGCTCTGAGTGGTTACGATGTATTCTATGAATGTATGTTATAGAGTCAGAATAAAATGCATTTAGCAGACACATACTCATCATCACCATCCAGTGATCATTTGGTTCTGAGTGCATATTACATGCTGTATTGAACATGGCACAGTCATTCTAAGAAACAACCTCAAGATTTAAAAGTAGATACCTAACAGCATTCCTGTTTTTAAATCATGGCTTTGCCTGTGCAGATACTATTTACTAAATCTAAACATCACTAGTCCATTGTTTCTTGAACAGCTTGTGTGACACATTATCACCACAGAAATCCTATTTCATCTTAGTGGAAAAAAACAAAAACCTTGTGTTTCCCCAAACAAAACCCAATAGGCTTATTTGAAGCATTTCTTGCACTCAGCTTGCTTGTTGGGGTGATGGAAATTTACTCTAAATATTTCATTTTAAAATGCTCTTTCAACTACTTCATCTCTGCTGTTATTTCCATCACATAACAAAATATTATGGAGACTAGTAAAATTGTATTTCTTGTGTTCTGTAGCAACTACTGTTCTCAAGGTATTTTTTTTCTTCTCTATTTGGAGAGATGAGGGATGAGATGAAACTTGTCTCTTGTGATGTGAGTTGTGTATAAAAGGCAGAATTTCTGTTCTGGGATGGCGCTGTGATGTGTCTTGCAGTGTTTGCAAGCTGATGCAATCAAGCCAAAGCTCTTCAGAGATACTGGAATTATGACAATATTTCTAGGGGCAATCCATGTAAAAATACCCATTTGGAGGCTAAACTATCTGGCATTCATTTGACAGAGATCTGTTAAAACAGAACTAACAGAAAACCAGTAAACATCAGATTCAATTCCCCTGAGGTCAAGTCATCATATGTGAGTATGTTGAGCAGAAGTTGTTTTTTTAAGCATTTGGTACTTTTCTGTGGAAGACATATGGGACTCCCCTTAGAACCAAAGTTGCAAGAATTCAGAGCGAAAGTGCCATCTGACTGTAGAAGAACTAGCCTAATTTCAGTAGCACAGAGAGCTGGCTTCTCTCTGTATGTGATGGAAGCCGCTAGCAGCATAGGTGGCTATCATTCCTCAAGAGAACCACCACTCCTCTCTTATTTGAGTGAAATAGGAGCAGCGAGGGAGTATTTCAGAAAGGTTTTGTGAGATTAGGAAGCTGTTACTCCTGAAACCCAGCAGAAGTGGGGCCCTGACCACACAACTTCTAATTCTCAAATAAATACTGGATTTGCTACAGTGCCAGTATTGTTTGGGTCCCTCCCTGCTTCAGCTGAAAAGGGAGAATACCTCTCATTAGAGAAACAGTGCTGCTGACAATGTCATAGTGTCTCACAGGGCAGGGAGAGAGAAGAAAAGAGAAAGGTGGTTTTGTTTCCAATGTAGGCCAGAAAGCAGCTGCCAGAGGTTAGGTGCAGCCATGGAGAGCAGGATTTCACAGGTAGAAAATGTTCCACAGGATCTTCACAGTAGTTAAGAAAAATCACATTCCGATTCACAGACATCTCACAGCAACATCCCCTGTGCCCTGCTTTTATTTTGCTCTGGAGCTCTTCAGAGTGCAAGAAAGAAGGTGGAATCCTATACCTATAGAAAGAAGTTATTTCTATATGGTGGATGGTGTTGCTGATTATAGCAGATACGCTAAGGAAAAAGGAAAATCTTCTGAACAGATTTTAAAGGCTTGACAGTACATGCATTGTCTATCAAAGCTTCATCTGGAAATAAACTTTTCATCCTCTTTTACTCATACTTCAAACAGGGCAGTCAAACCCCTGGACTGGCTTAGTGATTTACATTGAATCAAGATCAACTGACAGGTGCTCCTTTTTCCAGTGGAATGCCACCTCCTTTGGGAATGGGAAAAGTAAATGTGACACTGTTTATTGTTGTCTTGAGAATTTGAAATGTTTTATACTGCAAGCTGTGAATGCAGGAAGAGAATGGAAATTAACAGTGCTGATCTAATCTTAGATTTTCTGTGTAAACTGACATTGTGCCAGGATACTGATGCAAAACTGTATTTTAGTCTAAGAAATGTATAGATTTTTTAATGTATCAAAATAAAGGTTTTCTTTTTAAGTAAGAGAGAAATTTCTGTTGTCTTCCTTGCGGGGTGCTAAGCCCTGCTTTTCTTCTTAGGAATATTGCCTCATGACCCTGGAAGCAAGCGGCACCCATCCAAATCTTTGCTCAAGATTAGCTTTGCCTTGTGCCTGCCCTTTAGCTGAGTAGCTGCAGTAGTGCTGGGCATGCCCTCTTGAGGCTCTCTCACTGTCCTGGTGCCAAGGAAAGCATTGCTAATGCTTATGCTTATGCTGAGCTGGGAGGGTTGAATGGGGTTTTGGAGAGCAAGGTGGGTTTTTTGCCGTCGTTCTTCCCTCAAACCTTCTGTTGCTCAGCTTCTCTCCTGGGGATAGGAAACTGCCCTTTTTAACTGTAATGCCAGCAGTTTCACCCACCACCAGGTTCCTTGGCCTCCCTGATAGACAGGCTACAGGGGGTGCTGAAAGGTCAGTCCCACACTGAAGAGGTTGGTGAAGTCTTTGCTGTGGAAATGGAGGTTGCCATTACACATGTGCACAGAGTTCCTTGCTCACACTCGGGTTGCAGGACTCTCTGGACTGCTAATGCTATCTGTCTGGAGCAGACTGGCTAATAATGTATGCTTTGCCTTAGAGGCACAGCTTAAGGGGCAGGCAGAGTAGGGAGAGATGAAAGAAATCATGTTACAATCCATGCAAACTGCACATCCCAGCACTGCACCTCTTGTGGGGCCATCTCCTTGTTCTGCAACGTCCTGTACGCACTCCCTGCTCCCAAAGCAGGATCCCTGCTCTGCAGAGCTGCTCTAACAAGCTTAGATAGCTGCAGATGGATGGGGAATAGAAGCGAAACCAGCACCTGTATAATGTTACTCGCAGAGGCATGTGCAGTCACAAAGGTTCCTTCTCTTCTCTCCCTCCCATGGGCACAGCAAATTCCTGCTTGCTTCAACAGCCAGGTTTTTTAATGCAATAATCAGCCAAGATGAACCGTGTTTTCTTGCTTGTGTTACTCTTTACTGCAAACCATTTCAGCACTGCATTTGCATGAGATGGGTTGCTTTATCTGGGAACCACTGCCACTTCTGAACCCCGGGCTGAAGCCATTGTGGCAAATCACTGAATACAGTTATTAGGATGAAAAGGACCAGCCAGCCCACACGGAAGGACTTCCACACGCAGAGGGACATTTGGGTTACATGCTGTGGACCCAAATGCTTTGCTGCGTGTCTCGGTGCTTTGCTGTTCCTCTGGAGTGCCCTTGGCTCTTTATTAAGGGTGGAGCTGCTTGGCTAAATGGGATTAGTTGTATAGAGCAAAAGAGATTCACCTCCTGGTTAGTAGAGGTTTTAGGGGCAGGAGGCGCTTTGCATACAGGTTATGAAACCCCTGTCTGGTTTCCACTGGGTTTTGCCTGTGTCATAACTGCACAAAAGGATCTCTTCGGCTTTCCTCACCCTCTCCAACAGTGGGGGACTGAAGCACTGACTGAGGAGAGCAGTGCTGATTCCCTGAGCTCGGAAACAAAAGTTGCGTGGCTTTTGGTGATGGGGGAAGAAGGGGCTAAAGTTGGGCTGGTGGCGGTTAATGAGAGAAGAACATGCAAGGAAAACAGAGTGGCACATGGGACTTAAGGAAAGGAAAACCTGAGGGCACTGGGGTGGAGTTGGCAAGAAAACCCAGGAAGGTGTCAGCAGGGACTGGAGACAGAGGAGTGGAGCTGCAAAAGCAGGATTTGTCCTTGAGCCACGGAGCAGTTCCCACTGCCAAGACACTGCATGAAGTGAGCACATACCTCTGAATCCCAGCCTCGAGACCTGCTCCCTGCATCAGCAGTTGCAGAACAGCATGGGTAGATGCCTCCTCAGCTGCCTGCTCCCCGCGTTGCCCTGCTCTCCCACCACAGCTGAATCATAGACTTACAGAATCACAGAACGGTTTTGGTTGGAAGACACCTTAAGGCTCATCCAGTTCCAACCCCCTGCCTGTGGCAGGGGCACCTCACACTAGACCAGGTTGCTCCAAA
>NW_009944016.1:57037-65199 GCF_000696875.1 Nestor notabilis
CTTCCCTCTTGCTTGCACATCATCACAGCTCGTCAGGAATGCTGAAGGAGCATTCCTGACTGTGTGGAGGATGGGGCCTTCTGTGTGCAGCCCTTAGCATGCAGCAAACTGCTCCTTCCCAGAGCCAGTGAGGCCACATCCTGCACTGCTGCAGTCTGGCATGTCTCCTTCCTCCCACCGTGGGCCACTGAGGAGCTGACCTAGTTTTAGTTGCTGGTATTTAGATGTTTAATGAAGATTAGCTAGTGCCCAGGGAGAGGTTATTTAGAATTTCTAATTACTATTTAAATTATGAATGTGTGAAATGGATGGAGCCTGCACTCTCGCACACATAGCACCTTAAAAAGCTGTTTTTCTAACACCTACTGCCATAATCTTTATCTAATGCTCAGCCTTTAGATACACTGAAGTGGAAGAAAATCCAGTGCCAGGGTATATTTTCGGAGACCCTTGCTAGAGCAGTCAAAGCTAGAAATAAAGCCTGTGACAGAAGCTACTGTATTGTTTTATCTAGCTACCTCAGCTGACTAACCAAGTGGGAGACGAATACATGCGTAAGCAGGTATTTCACACTGCAGTGCTCTGGAGAAGGAATCACAGGCCTCAAGCCCGTGCCCTGCCACAAGAAAATTAAAACAGAGTAAGTCTGCCACAGTCCCAGTGGTGGTGATAAGCTTATTTTAATTACTTTCTGACAGCTCTTAGCTGCATTATAGTTTTAACTATTAAGTCCTGGAGGAATACAGACCTTGGGACTGGGAAGCATTCACTGGCAACGTCTGGCCATCTCTTCTGGCTGTGGATGCTGTGAAGGTGAGTACATTAAAGATCAGTAGGCACTCAGGTACTGCAGGAGGAGGGACAGATGAACAGACTAGGGACAAGTAAGGCTCCTTGGGACATTATAAAAATGCCTCTCTGCAGCTGCAAGAGGCGGTGAATTGGGCAGAAGTTGGAGGGAAATAACACAGACATGGACACACGAGCCTCATTCCTCTTCTGATGCTTAAATACCTAAAAACTCAATCCTCCACTATCAAACCCGCTCCAGTCCTTTAGCGGGCCTTAGTAGTTCAGTAGATACATGAAGTCATCCTGACTTCCATTCACCATGTCATCTACTGGTTTGCTTCTGACACTTCTGGTTTCAGTGAAAGCTTTCCTGGCACAGGATGTGATTCAGTATCCCATATTTTTCTGCGTTGGGATTCATTATCCCAACTTTTCATCAACAGAAGGATGGAGTGGCAAGCACAGTAACAATGTCAGTCCCAGGGAAGCGGGAACGGAGCACTTCAGGAAAGTATCTGTTGAGAACTCAGGGTTTTATTTTGTTGTTTAGGTCTCCGAAACTGGAAGCAAACCATGCACCAGTTTGATTCAGTCCAGTTGTCACTCTGAAACAAGATCTCTCAAATCCCAGGCAAGGAACACCACCCCAAGAGCATGCTTCCTGCAAGAAGAAACACTCACTTGTTGGAAGGCACTGCTGGGACCCTTCCAAACCCTTCCAAATTGCTTTACCCTTAATGACAACAGCAAAATTTGACTTTCATACCTAACATTGGAACACTGCTAGGGAAAGTAAAAGGACTTCAAAGCGTGAGTTTGCTGCCTATTTCATAAGGCCTGGTAGGAGGACTGCTTCTTTTTTATGACACAGAAGTCCTACTGCTTGCAGGGAAGGAGCACTGCAGCTTGCTTTGAAAGCTCCAGTGTTGCATCCATTCATTTTGAGGCAGCACAAGGGCAAGAAACCTCAGAAAGGCCTGTATTGCATTGCAGCAGCAGGAGAGCAGCCTTCCAGGAGAAGAGCAACTCAGGTTCATGCTGCTTATGATGAAGAGGAAGCTTAAAAGCTTTATCAAAATAGAATTTGCTTCCTAAAAAACCCAGCTCAAGAGTGTTCAGGTCTGGATTTCCCAGAAGATGCACAGCTTGAAAAGCTATTAAGCTTCAGAAAGAAATAATAAGGAAGCAAATCTCGAGTGAAGGATGTGGGAGAACTGTACACAAACCTGACATTTATGTTCACAGAAATGTGTTCATGGGCCAGGGACCCCACAATCTGGTCTTAGTTTAAGAATAGCACATTTTCATCATCACATTCTGGTCTTACTTTAAAAATAGCACAAAGCAAGCAAAAAGTGCCCATTGTGGTTTTAAGCTATGAGAGCAAGGTGGCTGTTGTTTGAAGCAGGCTGAGCATTTGGTATGTGGCCACAAACTGTGCTTCGGCTCCAGCAGGGGCCCAGACACAACGCAGTGACTAAAATGGGAGGAAGGAGAAAATGACTTGTCAGACCAGAGCCAGGACATCAACTGGGGCAAGACCCAGCAATGGCAAAGCCTTGTTTAGTGTCCAGGCCGCAGAGTGCCTTGGATTTGCACCTTGTAGCAGTGCCAGCTCCCAGAGTTTTTGCAGGTGTCTTCCAGCTAACCCTTCTGGAGGGATCAGTGTGGAAAAGCAGTAAGTAGGGAAAAGGCAATAGAAAAGCCAATAAATACAGAAAAGGCAATAAGCAGTAAATGAGATGCCAGAATGCAGACACCCTCCTCAGAAGTGGGCTCAGGAAAGCTCAGAGGGGATCCAAGAGCATAGCCTGTGCCTTGCACATAGGAGGGTTTGACAGCAGTGCATTTCTTTGCAGGGTGGGTGTTTATGCTTGCCTCTACCAATTACAGCTACACAACTGCTGCTGCTAGCAAATAAAAAGAATCAGGCCGTGTTTGGCTAGAATTAAGTATTTGCATTGCTACTGCGGAGGACGGTCAGAGAAACTCTCCAAGACTCGACGTGGAGTTTTAGGAAGCAGGCATTCCTCATTGCAGCGCCGGGGGCACATGCGGATCATTTCTCAAAGGTGAGCACTCCAGGTGAGCAGCATCCATATATTCCACAAACTCGCATACTTACAGCCTTTCCAGGAAATGCTGTACCTACTCACTAGATTTCCTGGAACCAACTGTAATATCTGCATTTTAATCATGTATGCGCTTCCTTGCTGGGTGGTGGTCTCGAAGGGTCTCTGGTGGGCACTGATAGTCTTCCTCACTGTGTCTGCTGATTGACCTCTGTGCCTGTGCGTGTGTGAAAGGCTCTTGTGAATTACTTAACAACTGTGTCCATGTTTTAGGTCAGTTTGTTCTGATTTGTTCCTTATCTTGAAGAACCCCATCTGTCTTGGTCACTCCTTTCTTATCTTCACACCAGGCTGACTACGAAGGGGTGAGCCAGCTCCATCAGTCTTGGTTACTCCTTCCTCATCTTCAAAGGCTACCCTTGTTTTATGCATAGCCCAAGGCCGCACTGGCCCATCTTGCTCTCAACGGAGCGGTCCTAATTTACAACCTTAGGTTACAATTAGCAGAGCGGTTTTAATTTACAACTTAGCATTTTAGCTTACAGCATGGAGGTGTCTGGGAAATCTGCGTGAAGACAGATGAGCCCCTGCAGCCTGAGGATCACTGTGATTTGCAGCAGAAAAAGCTTCAGGAGAAGCTCTCCCTTGAGCGTCTTACATTTGCAAGGGGCAAAGCTGTCCTTGCTGCCTGTTAAGAAGATCTGGTAAGAAATGATGCGCCACTGCAGACCAGGACACGCAGCATCTTGCTGTGATAGCAGTAACACAGCAGGCAAGTGGTACTGAGCGTGTCAAACATATGGAGATCTACCTATGGTGGGCTTGTGCAGGTTACCTAGTGGAAACCATTACAAATGATAAGCACTTCACACTGAAGTAGTATAACCTTTCAGAAAACAAAACAAAACAAAACAAAACAAAACCACAAAACCCACAAACAAACAAAAAGCAGCTGCTCCTGAGCCAAAGGGTGAATTTTTGTATTAAAATCCCTAGACAAATATAAAATTTACATTTTCACTCTTGCAGATGACTCCTGCCAACTTGCTCAGCCTAAGGGCACATCTCAGTACAAGGCATAGGCAGTATCATGAGCTGGAACAGCAACAGCTTCATCTGCTATTCTGTTCCTCCCTTTGCAGTCACAGTAATGAAATCCAGGGGGAATTAAAAAGTGTTCTGTCTGCAGAGCCCATCAGCCAACCATTGTAATTTGGTCATGAAATACACAACCTCAGACTAGCGAGCACAATTAGCTAATAAGACTGCTGCTTCATCATAACCCCATTTTAAATGGGCTGCTGATAGAGTAATTTGGGCACCAAAATAGCACAACAGGAAATGCATATTCCCTGAGACTCGCTGTGCGTTCAATTAAGGTACGTTACAAAGGAGCCAGCAAGCGATCTCCATGGTGGGAACGCCTCTGCAGAGCGCTGTGCTCCGGCCTGGGCTGAGGAGCAGACCTGCTTCCCGGGCACCGCCAGGAGTGCGAGGTTACACATTCCAGCTGTGGAGGTTTGGGCTACGCACAGCTCCCCCTCAGGACCCTCAGCTGGGAGCGGCACCGCGGCCGCCCAGCTGCACGCAGCATCTCCTGAAATAACTCCGCTCAGCTCAGCTCAGCTCGGCTCGGCTCGGCACGCCTGGAGCAGAATTTATCCCTCTGGGGCACGACAGCCCTGCCCTTTCCCTTATGCATGGAGAGGAGGAAGCCAAGCCAGCTATGCCCATTGCACCGCAGACTGTCTTAGCAAGCTCCTCGAAAATGGAGATTGGTGGGGCTGCCAGATCCCACTAGCAGCTCAGAGCTCATCAGGGAATCTAATTTAATACCCTGGCAATGCAGGAGTGCTTCTCACAGTATGCATGGATGCACGGCCCTTCCAGCATCTGGAAGTTCCCCAGCCATGGTGCTTTCACTGTCCTGACTGGAGACTGAGTGCAGCTCTCTGAGAGGAAATCATAACGTTTTTCTTCTCTAGTTTCTCCCATAAGAGCAAACTGCTTTTATATCCATTCTAGGCCTCCAGCAAATCAGCAGTTTGTCTCCTGAGAGCCTGTGGCATGAAATCTTTCACCACTAAACTAATCCTGGTGCAATGAAGCCTCCAATCTTCAAAGCCACCTCCTGGGCCAGCTCTAGCTCTGGACAGCCCTGCTCTGGGATGAGCTGCAGTGCTGCAGCTGGGCAGCGTGATTCCAAACAACCCCCCCGTTGTAACAACCTGTTACCTTTCGAGCCTGCACCCAGGGCGGGCTCCTCGCCGTGCCAGGATTGCTTTGCTGCCCTCTTAGCTAAAGGGCTGTTGCCATCTCAGTGACTGACGGGTGTCCCCCCTAACCTCCCTCCTCCTCGCGCCAGCGTTTGCCCCCCGTGGGCTGTAGTCCAAGGACCTGGCGTGATTTCTGTGCTGGACGCACCAGCCTATGAGTGCTGTGAGGAGTGTGACCAGATAAGAAGCTCGCCTCCGGACTGGCCCAGCCTGGGGTCAGGAGATGGTGCACAAAGCACAGGCACTGGTGGTACCCAACGTCCCCGGCTCCCGTCCTTGCCTCCTCCAGCTAAGTTATCAACGTGCGACCCCAGGCGATGCACCAGAGGTTATTGCTCTCCAAGGGGTAGCATGGAACTGGCCTTGGGGGCAAAGGTGATCTGCTGCTTTAGTGTTTCAGTCACAGTGAATGTAGGACAGGGTTAGAACATCCATTTCATGCTCCCCAGCTTCTTGTGCTTAAGGAGAGCTACAACTCATCATGCCCACCTGTACTGTTTCTTTTTTTCCTGCTCCAATCTTCTTTTCCTGTGCAGCCAGACTTCCCTGCAAGTTATGGGAAGTTAAGGGGTTAGATCCATCATCCGCTGCCGCTCTCCTAGGGGGGCACACAAACATATGCAACACTGCCTTCGCACAGGTGCAGAAATGTAACTTTCAACCCTGTTAGTTCTCCTTGTCATTGAGGCTCACATCCCCTGAATCTCCTTTTTTTTTACCTCACCTCAATCAGTGCAGTCCTGTTTTTTCATTTCTTTGAAGAAACAGGAGATCTTAGTGGCACAGGTAGAACTCAGTCTGTGCTTCTGCGGTCCACATGCTCAGCTGCTTTCCTTCTCCCTGTCTTCCTTATACTCCTCTTTCCCCACACACTCACCCAAGCATCGTCCTGGTTGTGGCTCTCTCTTGATTCCCTGCTGTCCTCTGTGATTTCCCAGATCAAGCCTTTGGCCCCAGTCTTGAACACCGTGTGTGACCCCCACCACTCCCCACCCAGACCTTCCCTCCATCACACCTCTCTGCTCTTCAGCTCAGATCTGAGGTGTCACCCGACCTTTGCTCCTGCAATCTGGGACAATGTTCCTCATCTTTCCCTTGTTCTTTCATCTGTCCTTCATCAAGCTAGGTATCAAATTTGTCCCTCTCACAGTTTAAATATCCCTCGGGGAAAGAAAATGGAAGCTGTCTCCATTCTGCAACTCTGTCTTGCCCCGATAACCAGTGGAGGCAGCCGGATAGACAACAGCTTCAAACCTCTGCCCCGCCTTTTACTGGATCAGTTGATGACGATGCAGTTCTGCTGCTATTTTAAGCTTTAATGTCCTTGCTTTATTGCTAAATGCTGGCAATAGAGAACACAGATGTGTTGCTACCTCATTGCACATCCAAGCTATGGTTCCTGTCTCCACGTAGGGGTGTTATATTGTGCAGTGCTCGGTAAACAGGGGTCCCACTCCAATACAAAATGTTACTGGTGGAATTTCAGTTGCACTTAGCTCTGCCCCTCCCAACTGCACTACAAGCAGAGTGAATAGAAATGAACTTTCAAATGCTTTTAGACATTTCACCCTAAAATTATTTGAACAACGACCAGAAAGCCTTATGTGTGGTGGTTTGCAATTTCATTCTTCAAGTAGCATTTAAGTGAAAATGCTAGATGCAAGGTCCCTCATTGACACAGCGCGCTGTGCATGGCAACACAACCATAAATACAGGCAGCAAGCTGTTTACATTTCACTCAGAGGAAGAGCTCATTTCACTCAGATCTAAACAACCCTAAAGCTTTGTTTTAGGGAGCGCTTTGCCTTGGGTCCAGTTATAATTTAAACAGTGTGATTTATTTGAAGTGCTCCCTTTGAGAAGTCAGGAGGAAGTTAGTTAGACACTGCACCGCCGCTACAGTTCAGGTAATATGGGGAGACTCACACTGATTCCCACAGCAGTTCCCTGAATTTTTCAACCTAAACCTGAGAGCACCTTGAAGTGGTTTTGGTACCTGGCATTTTTAGTTAAAACCTCCCTCAGTTACTGACATTAGCAGAGCATAGTGCCACATGTTGCTAC
Organism: Nestor notabilis; assembly: GCF_000696875.1. Lineage (NCBI taxonomy): Eukaryota > Metazoa > Chordata > Aves > Psittaciformes > Psittacidae > Nestor > Nestor notabilis. The sequence continues at coordinate 64,242 of NW_009944016.1, forward strand.
CCACCTCTCCTCTGAGAGACCACGGTGGTGGCTGGCAGACCCCCTGGCCCTGGGCACAGAGACCAACACAGACTCAAGCTCTTCTAATGGCAGGAGACCTGCAGTGGGCTCATGGTGCCCTCTTCTGCCCTCTGCCACCCTTGGCACCCTCGGGTGGGTGCTGAGAGGTGCCTGCAGGAGCAAGGACTGAGGGGGCCTGGGTTGGACAGAGAGTGCAGCAATAGGTGCTGCCCTACACTGGTCTGGGGGTGCTTGTGGGGATGCAGCACAAGCCCCGGCTAATGCAGGTCACTGCAAAGTCAGCAGAAGTGCTTGAAAATTCCTATCCCGCATCCTTCTGCCTTCTTTGCTCTTCAAGTCTTTTACGAAGTTCTTCAAATGTCCTCAACAACTCGGTAAACTATTTTCCTCAGCAAAACTGCAGCCACTTCGGAAGAGGATGTGCCCCCAGAATGCAGCAAAAACCGCTATTAACTATAAATGCCTGTCAGTGATTAGCAAGCTGCCCATTTGGCCGGCTGGACAGCGAACGGCAGGGTCTTCAAGCCAGACATACCCGAATGTTATTCCGGCTGGACAGCGAACGGCAGGGTTTCAAACCCAGACATACCCGAATGTTATTAGCATCCGGCAGCTGTTTCTGTGAAGAAGGTCGCACGCAACACACAGCCGTTTCCTCCAGCACAACAACAGGCTGCTTCCCAGTGCGGGTCTCTAGCAACCCTTCTAAAGGAGCACGTTGTGCAGCTTTAGCCGGCTACGATGGGCACGGGGTGTCTCTGGCTGGTTGCAGCACAGGTCATCCTGCACCAGAGAGCAGGCAGGCACCATGCGGAAAGGAAACAGGTCTGCTTGGCCACAGGTTGGAACTGGGGACTGGGCGCATCGCTTCCTTTGCAGGGGTCGCTGGTGGTGTTGGGGTGGAGCTGGAGCTGGGTGTCCCTGGGAGGAAGGTGTG
>NW_009944017.1:0-22062 GCF_000696875.1 Nestor notabilis
GTTAATATTAAATAAATATGTCATAGCAGGAATTATATTTACCATAATATGAACACAACTGAACACAAATAAAATAAACATAAGTAAATCAAATTATATAATTAATGTTACATTTTGATTTTTGCTGAGAGACAGTATTGTGCACCTTTCGCATTTCCCACTTTCCACACAGCAAGGATACATACTTCCCAAGCATCAGCGTGTGCTTAACTTGTCATTTGAAGACCAAGTCCTCTGCATGTCTTTATGCTAATCATTTTTTCACCCAAGGCATCATTTTCTGAAACAAGGGTTGTCCTGGGTTCAGCTACAGCAGTCATTTTTTCTCCTTCTCAGTAGCTGGTGCAGTGCTGTGTTTTTGAATTTCAGTCTGGGAACAACGCTGGTAACACCGATGGTTTTAGTTGTTGCTCAGTAATGTTTACTGCTCTGCTAGGTAGGAGGGGAAGCCAGGAGGAAGCAGAGGCAGGACACCTGACCCAAACTGGCCAAAGGGGTATTCCATACCACAGCACGTCATGCCCAGTGTATAAACTGGGGGGAGTCACCTGGAAGGCCCAGATCGCTGCTCGGGTTGGTCTGGGTGTTGGTCAGTGGGTGGTGAGCGGTTGTGTCCTCTCCCCTTGTTATTCCTCTTATCATTATTATTGGTAGCAGTAGTGGTTTGTATTATACCTTAGTTACTGGAGAGCTGTTATCTCAACCTGTGGGAGTTACATTCCTCTGATTCTCCTCCCCATCCCTCCGGGAGCTGGGGGAGGAAGAAAGGCGGGAGTGAGTGAGTGGCTGTGTGGTTCCGAGTTGCCGGCTGGGTTTAAACCATGACAATGGTCTAAAATCTGTTGAAATAAATTATATTTGAATACACATATATGTGACTATTCGGGAGTATGCTAAAGAAAAAAAAAATTAGACTGAAAAGTTTGTTTATTTAAATTTGGCAAATACAGAGGATTGATAATTAGATTAGAATGAGTAAACTAAATTAAATTTTCCTGATCATCTCTCATTTTATTCCAGTTCAAAAATTGATAGCTATCCAGCAGGCAAAGTTGCAGACTATTTAAGTTGTTTGGAAACCATTTCAATGTGTCCCAAGTTTACTGAGCCCTGAGATGCGAATTTTCAATTGTTATTGTATGCAAACTGGAAATCTGATACATTGGGGAATATTCTCTAGGGCGTGTGTTTAAATTAACACATCTAGATTCCACTAAAGCAAGTAGTTGTCAGGCACAAAGGTATCTCTGTGTTCAGGATCATCCTACACTGAAATCCCTAAGTGTTTACATAATCATAACCTTAATTCTTGCAGGGTACGTGGGTTGGTCTGCTGCAACTCACATAAATCAGATTAAACATTTACAAACTTCTGCTAAAGAGGTATCTTTTATATCTTATACATTCCTCCACTGATACGTGCTACACATGTATTTCTACATAAAAATAAAAAGGACTGTGTAGCTTTTAAGCTAAAATATTATCTGTGAATACTGAAATCTTGATTTATTACCAAACTACCCCAATTGCTACTGTCCTTCTTTCCTTCCTTCCTTCCTGGCTGTTAGCAAATGGATCTCAGAAGTCTTGTTGACTGCAGTGCCATTCTACAGATAACTGGATGAGTAGGAAAGGTTTTACTTTAGTTCAGATCCTTTTCTTTATGTTCTCATTCTTATTTCCCTATTATTAGCTATCATACTGGTGTTTTTTCTTTATTTTTTACATAGTGAAATTTTCCACTATGTATGGTGTGTTTTTTTTCTGTAATAGATTTCACTATCATATAGTTCTGTTCTGGTGAAATTCAAATTAATAAGGGAAAAAGTGCTAACCATTCCCTTTCCACTTTTCTCCTTGTCAATTACCATGGGGTGCAGAAGGAATGGCAAGACCTGATAGTGTCTTTTGAGGTTTCTTTTGCTTGTTATTTTTAGTTTCTTTGTTTCTCTTTTAGGGACCATTACAAACAGAAGAGGATAACTGCTCAAGTTAGTATTTTTAGAGTGGTTAATCAGATTCAAAAGATAGCTGATATTGTATCCTTCTGCAAGGGTTACACATACTGATCTCATGCAGGTTTTCCTGGGGGTTCTCATTAATCTCTGTGTGCATAACAAGAAATCAATACAACTTAAAAGAAAATTAAATTATTACCTTTGGAAAGAGCTGGTAGCAGCAACCACAGATTTTGAAAAGCATCTGTTGTACTCTAAGCATTGAATTCTGGATTATAATTATGTGCCTAAAATGCTGTTTGCTATGTCAGCCTATTTTATGAACTTAAAAGAATTACCAAAGCTATTAAATGAGGCAAGTAAACAAATCTGCATTGTTTTTTGTTGATTGGATTTGAGATTTCTCTTGCTTTTCTATTTAAGAAAATACAACATAATTTTATGCGGCATCTGTTCTAAATTAAATGTATCATTCAGCTCCTTTTTCACAATTCCTACATACACATTTTCCTTGATAACAAACAAACAGTGTTCTGAAGCGCTGAAAGCCCACAGCTTTCACAGTTTGTGTCACATCAAGAAAGTATGCTGTTCTTGCTCCTACCGGGAAAATACTGATTTAGGTTCAACGTGCTGATAAGTGTAAAAATGGAAATATTCCAAGATATTGTGGTTTTGATGGAAACAGCTTGTTACATATATCAAAGCATACCATAGATGGCAGCTGAATGAAGCTGGATGGTTAGGAATTGGTTATGTTTGAAAACACACTTTCTTTACTTGAAATTTAACATCAGTACATACCCCACCCAGATATTTGTTTTCTAAAACTTGGCATAGTGATGCATAGAGACAAAAGCTAAAGAACTTCATATGTTCAGAAATTGTGCAGAACAATTAAACAAGATGTCATTCAGATTCAGCTGCTGTGACAAGGAGAAGAATAAAATGTGAACTGCTTGCAGAATGTTATTCCCCTTCTGTGAGCAGCATCAGAATATTTTTTTGGCTTGCGGGCTAACAAGTGACACGGTTAGCTGAGTGACACTTCATTTCCAGCTAGTTCTTGGCATCTGACCCAAAGCAGTCTTTGTACAGCTGCACTGACTGACATAAGCTCTACTATGGTATAAGGTGCCGTTAAATCAGTGCCTTGGAGAATCCTATGAAAACTTTGCCTTCCAAGGTAGTAAAGAGATTAAGCTTTTTTTTTTTTTCTCTTCCTTTTTTTTTCTTTTATGCCCCAAGGGCTCATTCCTCATCTCAACAAAATCAATGGCAATTTTAACATTAAATTCAACAATGTCAGTATTCAGTACTCAAATGACAATTATAGAGTTGTACGTTGTGTATGCTTTTCATGTGTACTGGGAAGCTACATTTTTGGATACCAAGATTCATGTGGATAACTGAAGCAGTGGTTAGGATGTAGGGGAGGCAGCACCACCCATCCATCTCTTCTTCAGGGACTCTCATTTTGATTTAGTAGTTTCAGGCAGAAGTTTTAGTGTGCCAGTGACTGCCCAGCAATGCTTTGCAGATTGTAGAAACCTCTGTAGAGATCTCTGTAACTCTGCCCAGGTAAGCATTAAAGTACAGTCTAAAAGCACAAAACATTGACATTGAATTATTGACAGTTCTAAACACTTATGCTGGAACTCAGTGCAAAGCAATCTCATTTGAGTTCTGTGGCTCCATAAAAGAGTAGTAAAGATTTATACAGTTACACCATCTTCAAAAGCCATTCCCTTGAAAAGGTAAAGCTTGAGGACTGTTTGGTAAATCACCTGAGATCTGTAACTTTGTGTTGCCTATCAATCATAGCTATTATTTTCACTCCAGATGTAAATCAACAAAGTGAATTTATTTATACAGTGCTTTATTAGGGAAGGAAGAGAGACATTTCTAGGGGCATGGACAAAGTTAGCGTTCAGAATATTTCAATGGGATATTGAGTAACTGGAATACCAACTTACATCACAGTATCACAGCCTTGACCAGCTGACATAATGTCAATGCAAATGACAGAGTTGCAATGTGCATCTAAAAGTTGCCTTTCCCTCTGATGTTTAGCAAGATACCATATTTTCCATAGATCCTAGCAAGATGAGCACTAAAAATCTATAAATCCTGAAATGTACTGATAGGTGAAATTGGCAGCTGCTTCCAGTGTAATAAAAGTCATTAATTATGGCTCCTACAGTACCTGCACTCATGTCTCTTTTGAGTTAAGTTTGTTAACACATGTAAAGTGAAAGCAGGAGGTTTTTGCAAAAAAGCCACTAAAGATGTAGTGCTTGCAGAACAGGTAGTTAAGGAATACCTGAAAGCATTATATCTGCAGGACACCAAGAATATGAATAACTCTGCTATTTTTCTGTGTTTTGTACTAAACGAGCAGTTACGATTAAAAACTTTACATCCTGAAGTTGTCTCCAAGCAATTAGATCAATTTCTCCAACAGGTGCAGATTTTCAATTATGGTTGCAGCTAAGCTGAATACATTTTGCAGAAGTCAGACTTCTTTTAATTTTCTTAATAAATGAACATTTTGAAAGATAACTCCTACCAAATTGTATATAACTTTAATTTTTATCATCTTTTATGGGAGAAAACAGCTGTTTATCACCCAACTAAGGTTAAGCTATATATATGTAGCAATGAAATTATACATTAAGCTTTATAAAAATAATCATGAATTCAAATGGTGATGTCAAGCTTTCTCCTGTGATACATTCAATGGAAATGTTGGCCCCCAACAGAAGTCTCCTCTGTCTCTCATGGAAAACCTCCCAAATGCACAGCTGTTTTCTGAGAATCAAATGCAAACCACACAACTGATATTTGTATATAACATTTGATTCTGTTTTTTCTTCCCCCAGCTGCTGACAGCTTAATAACACTTGAAAATAGCCAAAGACTTCATAATTCTTGGAGAAGAATGGGATGTATTCCTTAGTCCTTTGCTGAAAGAGCTTCGGGAAAGCTCTGCCTAAAAAGGTGGGCTTTGTTATTTGCTAGCTTTCTTTGCTCTTTCTAAAAGAAAATTTTTCCTGGACAGCTTAACCTTCTTCTTCACAGACTTCTCACCATTCTAATTAGACCAGATCATAGTAAAGTACAAGGAACAGATAACAGGACCATGCACGTATGGAAGAGAATACTGACTAGAATATGGGGTCGTGTCTTTCGACTTGTTTCAGTGACTGCTTATGCTTCCCTATACCCACCCTCCTGCATGAGAGATCAGAATGGCAATGTCATCCCTCACAATGATTAAAAAATCCTCACTGTATCTTGTTTATTTTTTTAACTTTTTGTCAAGCTCCACTAACTTGGGGATCTATTTAGGCACTGCTGTACAAGAGACAATTAAACAGCCCTATCCTACCAAAGACACTCCCCAGCTCCACATTTCCTGTGTGGTTCCTCCAGCCTGTGACTTTAGGCAGCTGTGTGAGCAGTGAGACTATTGCAGTCCTCACTGCGAGTTACATGTGGGTGATGAGAAGTGACGCTGTAATGGCTGGGTTTGAGTTCCTGCCTGCAGTGCTAACACTTAATATCCCATACAATCACCTGCCACTCACAGCTGGGTAGCAGAACAGCAGTAATAGATATAGCACCTGGGTTTTACTCAGCTAAGCAGGATTTGCCTCCATGTGGGCTGAGGTTACACAGAACACATCATGCTCATAATGCTCTTCCCCTGAGCCCAGAGGAGAACATGTCTCCAGACTGTATTGTACAGATTTTATTTAACAATGAAAGCTCGGTCTAGCCTTATTTGAGACAGCAGCAGCAGTCAGCAAGTATCTAAATCCTTGGCCAAACCAGAAATCAACCGTTGAGTGTGGCAGAATTTTTAAGGTAGTAAAACCTTTGTTAGAGCAATGTACAGCAACATGAATGACTTGCTTTGAATTCAGTATGTTTATCTAGCAATGAACCACTTATCACAAGCAAAATAAAACTAGAGACTATTTATATTTTGCCATCTCTAAAACTTCTCTGCTTTTGTTAATTAGCAAGTGAAATGCACTACTTGTGCATGGAACATACTGGTATAAAAACACAATGAACTTATGTGTGTTCTTTTTGTTTCTATCAGGCATTCTGGCGCCTATTAGTGCTTATAGCCACAACCTGTGAAATGACTGTCTATATGGCTGTCCAGCAGCCAAAAATCATGAGTGCATATTCATAATATTAACTTAAAAATTAAGCTGCCCCTCAAAGAGCAGAAATACTAATATTGCAGCAGCGGTGTAAGAGTATTTCTTTAATTTCTCCTCTATTATTGAAACTTGAAAGCAAAGCTGAGCAAACATAATTCCCAGCCAAAACAAACTCATAAAAAACTGTATACATCCAAAACTCATGCATCACACTATATATTTCTTCCTTTAGGAAGAAGATAAAAGAATGCACACCTCTGGTATGGTTTGTGTTAACTCATTTAGCTACCTAAAAGTTAGCTGTTTCATCTAAGTTTATCCATCACTCTACAACCAATGAGGAGACATTACTAGAGCATAAGTAACCCTGTGTCAAAATAGGTGCTAAATATGAATAGAATGAATTATTCCCTGGTCATTAAGCCTCACTGTCTCCTGAAAGGGCATTTAAGAAAACAGCTTAGGCTTCACAGTGTGTTTGTAGATAGTTGTATTTAGAGGAGATGAAATCTGGTTAAGGCCAAGTGACAATCTTACTAGCACTATACAAGGACCTCTCCATAAGACACGATGGAATTACTAGCATATTCATATATTTAAGTTCTTCTGGAAATGTCTGTGTTCATTCATTCCTAGTAGAGGTTCAAATTCTAAATACTTCAGAACTTGTTACTTTCAGAGAAATGCAGAGAACTGCAATATATTTGTTGTGATCACTGTAACTTTCTGGAGCATGAAAACTCAATACAGCCCCAATAATTCTTTTAGACAAGCTTGCTCAATCTTTTGTAACAGTCCTTGCACCATTTCTTTGGGGTTTTTTTTAAGTATTAGTGTAGTTTCTGTAAATATGTCTGGGACACAATAGCAAGGATCAGTGGTGAGTACTAGGGTTTGCTGAGATAACTGAAAATGCCGTGCCCAGAATGTAATTTTTAGCCGTCCGTTATAGGCTTGTAACAGAAAAACATCCACTTATATGAAGGGAGGCAATATAATTACAGAAAAGATTGAAGTCATGGAAATCTGCGTTGCATTTTCAGACAAATGCCTCAAGGAGATGTTTAAATTCAAAAACACTTAAGTAGTGTAATACTGATTTCCCTCCCAAAGACACAAGTATTTTGAGTTTGTTGCACTGATTTGCTTCCTTTTTCTTCCTTAGATCAAAACATTAAGGTAAGGTGCCATTAAAAGCAAAGACTAGCAGCTTCATAGGCCACACGCAGTGTAATCACTTGCTCCGCATAGTAGTGTTTCTGCCTGAAATCAAGATCCTTTGAGTAGAAATATCTGCATAGTGTGCATTGCTGCCAATAAGCAATCCCCCAGATCAAGAGATAGAACAGGTAAATTCAGTGGGAAAATTCAATTGGATATTCTTATGGGCAAATGTCATACAGGTTTGCTGTGGGAAAGTTTCTTCTTACACATTATTTTGAATTAATTTCACATTAATTATAAATTAATTATTCAAATATGTATTATTTTCAAATTAACATTTAAAATCTGTATTTCCATGAGTTTTATATTAAAACCATATGTATAACCACATGGTTTAATGTTTATAAATGTATTGGTTTGTGTTTCAGTTCACATTGTTGTCACTTAGCTGCTGAAATTTCACTGGAATTTTCTATTAATTGTCTCCTCTTTCATAGACTTTCTGGGACTTTTCTTTGTGACTGTGTGAAAGGAAAACCTTCCTGTCTTCTGGCCAGTCAGTAATTTGTTTGGTGTCCATTTCAGAGCTGTTTGTGTGAAGTGCAGAATGATTGAGAACATGAACACCCTTGCACCAAGCGAGATATATCATTAAATGTCCCCTCTCCTGTCACTACTCCCCCTTAGCTAATCTCCAAGAGATTCAGAGATGACTGTTTTTAAACCTTTCTTGCTAAAATGTTCAAATCCCAGAAATATCTGAGTCTTTAGATCAGCAGAAGCGATATATTTTCACTTCTGTGTGATCCACGTGTATGCAATTCTCTGTACTTTCTGCCTTGAACTTTCACAAGAAGACTTGTAAACCATCTCAATATGAAACGCATTAGTTTTCCAATTAAACTGGTATGAGATGGCTCTGGTTAGCTGAGGCAATATACCAGTATAGAAAACTAAGTGCCACTTAATAAATTTCCAAGCAATATTGCCAAATCCACTGGAATGACTGATACCAACCACAGTGATTTAAGGATTTCACTATACTTATTTATTCTTTCCAGTGCCATCTCCATATAAAGAAACACACAACAACATACATGCTTTACTTTGTCTTCCAGGTCATTCAGAAACACACGGAAAAGTTATTTATTTACAGTTTCTTTACCGACTTCTTTTTTCTTCTTTGCTTGTGTTTCTTTGTTTATTTTCTCAGTCATTTCTAGAGCAATGAGAATGTGTCCCCAGATGCTTTGTTTTCACCACACTGACCTGATTAGGATCCTTCTAAAAAACCCACAGACTTTCATACACATCAAGGTTAATGTTCCCCCGTATAGATACTTATATCTGAGCTAGCACTGGGGATTCTTTCTATAGTCAGGGTGGAGAAAAGTGGGGTTTTGTTGGGTGCACTTAATCTCATTTTGACAGAGATATCTAGTACCTCAGGGGAATCCACTGCAGAATTATTCGTCTTTCCCTGTTTGTCCTGGTCTACATGTGACTACCTCAAAACTGCAGTTTAGATGTCTAACATTACACAATGGGTGGATCCCATAACTCACATTCCACAGCTCAGGAACAAAGTGTAGAAATGGGAATGAAAAACTATGCAAGGAATTGTAATGTTTTAGGTATTGTGGAACATCACAGCAAAGGAAGGCCAGCTCAAAATTTGGGGTTTAACTCAAATTACAGCTTTCTCAACACATTTTTGGATAAAAGAAAGCTGTTTTAAGTACTCCTGAAGGTAGGCTAAAACTTTTTTTTCTGACATAAGTGAGCTATAAATCTAAATGCATTTAAATAAAGAAATGCACTGTTTGACTTGTCCTTCATTTCCTTTCAGTTATTGAAAAACTAAAGTAAGTGGAGAGTTGTAAATGGTTCATTTTGACATCCCTGACATGCTTATCCTAGTAGACCTTTGCATGATACTTTTCATCTTCCTGATGTGTGTCAAAACAATCCCAAATCCACTAACTGCATATACTCTGTTGAATCTATGTTTTTATTAAAATCCTCCTCACCCAAACCTTGATTGCTAGGAGGCTGGGACAGCTTAGAACACAATTAGACTGAAATTTACCTTGACAGATGGCTGAAGAGACTTTGTCAGATTATACCTTTTCTTAAACAAATATTTTCAAAAGCACTGTGCATATAACTCAGTGTGTTGTTTTTCTACATTGTAAAAATACATCATCCTTCAAAAGTTCTGAGTCACCTCCCTTTGAACTCTATGGCATTAGCTATATTTGCTCAAAGAAGAGTTAAACATATCTAGGATGTCCTGTATTAAGCCCAGTTCTAGTCCTTTTTTTTAAAAATTAAACATCTGCCTTTGAAAAGCCTTAAATGTGTGCGACAAAAATCAGAGATAGTTCAAGTTCTATGCTATCTCAGTAGCTCTAAATATGCCTCTTCAGCTCATGAATTTTCCTTGGGCAATCATGTTTTTCCCAAACATTACTGGTGATACAATTTAAACTGCAACAACAAACAAACTTTCACTTTTCCACCACCCATAAAAAGAAAAAAAAAAAACCCACCAAAAAAAACCACCAAGAAAGAAATCCTACTAAAATAATTTTCAGGTAGTTTTCAGACTTTTCCACAGTTTATCCCATCTCTGATCATATCTAACTGTTCTCATGGCCTTGAAGAGTTACTGCACTTTCCTTAAACCAAAATCAGCTTTAGATGTGTTATTTTTCTTGCTTTTGTTTTTTAAGCAAGAGAGTTGAATATGATTAGACTCAGTTGTGGCTCATAGCATGTGCCTCAATAATATTCTTTTTCACAGTATGTTACTTGAAATATTCTCTGGGTACTCCTGGATAACAAATTCCTCTCTCTAAGATAATTGGGTAATTATTATATGGATATTTCTGCACTATTTTTGTTTGTTTGTTTGTTTGAAATAGCTGCATCAATATCAGTTCCTGAGTTTTTAGAAGACTTTTCAAAAAAATTAACATACTTGTTAATGAGTAGTGTCACTAAAATTCAAGTTTGGATCTTTTGCAAAGAATTATGAAGGGGTATGCATCCTCTGGAAAACAATCAGAAAATGCTTTTCACATACAAAAGTGTTTTCTATTTTGTAATAAAAGATTAATTTGGCACTGTGGTTCCTTTAAAACAACTAGTATATTGGCATCTGAAAAAACCAGAATTAATTGTATGATTAAGTTCTGTTACTACAAAGATATTTGATAAAATAAGTAAATGACCTAAGAAAGCCTTGTGTGCTTGATAGTTTGCATGATTTTCCAGCTACAGTAACTTTCTAATAAATGTTATCTCTACCCGTAAGGCTTAGAATCACAGAATAGTTAGGGTTGGAAAGGACCTTAAGATCACCTAGTTCCAACCCCCTGCCATGAGCAGGGACACCACACAATAAACTGTGCCGCCCAAGGCTCTGTCCAACCTGGCCTTGAACACCGCCAGGGGTGGAGCATTCTCAACTTCCTTGGGCAACCTATTCCAGTGCCTCACCACCCTCACTGTGAAGAACTTCTTCCTTATATCTAACCTAAAGTTCCCCTGTTTAAGTTTAAAGCCATTACCCCTTGTCCTACCACTAGAGTCCCTAATGAAGAGTCCCTCCCCAGCATCCTTGTAGGCCCCCTTCAGATACTGGAAGGCTGCTATTAGGGCTCCACGCAGCCTTCTCTTCTCCAGGCTGAACAGCCCTAAGTTTCTCAGCCTGTCTTCATACGGGAGGTGCTCCAGCCCTCTTATCATCCTCATGGCCCTCCTCTGGACTTGCTCCAACAGCTCCATGTCCTTTTTATGTTGAGGACACCAAAGCTGTACACAGTACTCCAAGTGAGGTCTCACAAGAGCAGAGAAGAGGGGCAGGATCGCCTCCTTTGACTTGCTTGTAGTCCTTAGTCCTTAGGATCACCTCCTTAGTCCTTGCTTGTAGCTTGTCTTGCTGTAGTCGTTAGTCTGTTCTGAAGTCAATGTTATAACTGAATCTGCATTAAATCAGAAAGAAATTTTTAAAAAGTCAAATTAATGCTCAAGAAAAGTAAAGTGTCTGCTTTACACATGAAATTCATTATCTAGCCCCAACAAAAACTAAGGAAAGCCAGCAGCTATGCAAGTCTCATCATACTTCTCTCCCGATACCCCTTTAATCTTACAGGAAGAAACCAGTGAAATGAATTGGAGCTTATTTTTCTATATCTGTTTATTAACATTAAATTCAGCATTATTGTGTTTGGTCAATTGTATCAAAGGTAGGATGATTCCCTTGTGACATTGACTCCTTTCATATAGGAATCAACTAAGACTACAAAATCCACATTCCATAGGCCACTGGTTGATTGATTATTCTTTAGACTCTGACAGAAGACCTGAAAATAAAAGTGCTCCTATGGTGAAGGAACTAACAGCCATGGGAACACAGCCAAGCTGTATCTCTGTGAATAATTCTCTTGTTAGGTCTCTACTAGTACAAATGAAGACAGAATTTATATATGCTTCTTCTGAAAACATACATACACACATTGCTGCTAAGTAGTTCTTTTTTTTTTTTTTTTATTCAAACAATATAATCAGTGAAAAGAAAAAGAAACAAAAAAGTGAACAGGAACCCAACTTTGAAATTCAAAGAACCTGTAGCATGCAAGGATATTAAGCATATATCTGTCTGCCCTTGAGGATGTATTTGATGTACACTACTCTTTGTATGTCATGCAAATTTAAACTCTTAAAACTCTTACTGTGTCTCAAAAACCTTTGTCTGCATATAAAAACATAAAATAAAGCACTACAAATGAACTTTGTCAATATGTATCTCACATACAGTGCTAAAACAAAGTGGCTTATGAACCAGTAGTATAATACATCTGTGTAAACTGGTGATTTTCAGCCTGAGAACTCAACTGTTCTTTCTAACTATCTATTAATCTAAGAAAACAGATTAGCTCTCTCTGTGAAATTAACATTAAATTTCTGGCAGCTGACACTTTTCAAGCTTGGCACCTACAGCTATGTTACAGACATGCCCACATTCAAATATAATATACATTAAGGTGATTCCATGTCAGGTAGCATGGTAGATCATTTTGATCAGAAAAGAAATATGCAGTGTGACACCCATTTGCTCCACTTTTACCGCTACTTTATGGTTTTTATTCTAGAACAAATAACACATGTCATTTTTCAGTTTACAAAAAGATGGTTAAGGTCACAAAGAATTTATTTCCTTGTGTGCTGGAAAAGAACAGTTGGCTAGCTAGCTGAGTAACACATTGCTGCTCTTTATATCTAATAGTCAATGGCTGTGCCTTTCTACTGGACTACATGTAATGCTGTTGTCACAGGTGAAGAATTCCTGCAATGACAAGGCTTTACCCCATTTTCTCTTCTGCAAGACTGGGAAGGACAATGTTTTCAGCATCTGTCCTCATTATGGAAGAACTTTTTTCAATGTAACAACACAAGGCAGTGGGAGACACATGGCTTAGATGATTGATAAAACCACCCAAGCGTAAGTTCTGGATTGTATGAAAAATTGTACATAGTCATCACTGTTGTTCACTGATAACAAAAATGTTGTTCATGACAACTGACAATATGAAACATTTATAATACAGGAGACAAATGCACATTATCAAACAAGATTCTTTGGGCAGCCCCCATCAAAAAACCCCTCATTCTCTATTGGTCAGTACTTTTTGTAATCATGTATAGTAGTGCAAGCTGAGAAGATTGAAACAATTTTTTGTCCACTTTTGAATGCAATAGACATGGCAATGGAGAGTCAATCCCAGTACGTTTTGTTTTGTTGGTTTTGGGGTTTTTTTAAGACTCACACTTCAAAGAGAAATAACTGATAAATTCTAAAACTTCTTTTGGAAAAAAAATGGTGGTTTGTAAGTTTCATTTTTTAAAAAATTAAATATTAAAATGGTGGTAATAACCTTCTAGTAAAGTGTACATTTGTGGACCAACTTCATTTTAATTTTACTTTATTCCAGTAGCACACTTCAAAACATGAAAACTATCTACCCATAATTGAATATTGGATTAAAAGTGGATTCAAAATACAAAGGATTTTGCACACTTAAATCTCTTTCTGCTGAATAATCTCTTCTTCATTCATTGCAAATAATGTCTTGAAGAAAGTTAACTCACAAATTTGTCTCTCCAGATATGTCTCTTCTCTTTCTACACTATGCCCTGCCTTTCAAATATTTCTGCTTGATGTTAAACTACTTGCTTAAATTCACCATGGCAAAGACCAAACACTTGCATTACTTTCACCTCTTCCTTGTCTTCATTACTGCTCTTCATCACTCTCCTCCTTATCACCTTTCTTTGACAGCTCTCCGTGTCTTGATGCCCTGCTGAGATACTTTTTTCATTTTCTTCCATTTCTGTTTGTCCCATAATCTCTAATTGTCTTGGTAGACTCCATTGATAGTATCTCTATATCAAGCTTTTCTTTGCATTTATTTCATGCTATTTCCCACTGAAGTTAGTCAAGAAGAATTTATCCCCCAGATTCACTGAGATCAGTATGCCTGTGGTTAAGGATTCAGTCCTAACTCTGTACATAAATTTTATCATTTCTAATTATCATTCAAATCAAGGCTATCTGAAAAGAGACAGCCACCTAAAACTGTGTGTAAATCTGGGCTTAAACAGCAAAGCAGGTTTTAAGAATGGATAACTTATTTTTACCAGTGTCTCCGAATCAGTCAATTAACCTTTCTTTTCTTCACATTTTCTTTTCTCTTTCCCCTACCTCCAGTCCTCCTGATTTTTTGTTATGCAGTAGATTGGTACATTGTGGCTTATTGAGTGTATACATTCCTTGGCCCAGGCATACTGCTTCTTAATCTATAATAAACTGCTGGTAAATTTTAATGCAAAGTAACAGTACAGAGACATTTTAACAAGGCATGTTGCCCTCTGATGTCTCATCCTGCAAGAGATCTGAAAACAGCATCAAAACAGTAATCAATAAATTTAGTGCAATAAATAAATATATATGTATTGACAATAGTGCCTATAAACTGTTTAAATTCAAATGTTTGTGATCCAGTATTTCAGGACAGAAATAATACCTTGTGAATTATAAGAAGATCTTGGTAAATGTAAATTCTTGAAAACTGTAGGATGGTTTGGTTCCTCCCCTAGAAACATTACATTGGTTTATAAAACCAAAGCATTCAAAATTTAGTGGAAATATATTTTGCATTGCCTTTATTTGCTTTCCAGATGTTAAGCATTTGGGGTGCACATGAGACAAATTTTCCAGCATAGATTCTAAACAATGAAAGGAGGAAATTCACTGATGTCTCTTGAATAAAGAGGATGCTGGCTTCCAGAACTTGAATAGGATTTGTAGATTGGGAGAAAAGTGTTTCTTCCCCTGTCTTCTCCCAGGGCAGTTTTTGTGTCTGAGTGCCAATAAGAGGGAATCTTCATTAACATTTTTTACTGAGGTTACTTCTGTACTTCTAAAGCAATTGGATTTCCTGACTACATCAGTACAATAAAGTCCAGACTAGGTATTGGAGGAGGGGGGTGAGGGGAAGTGTGGAATGAAACTGCTAAATAATTCTCAGATTTCTCTGGGAATTATTTTTCCTTTCTGTCAGTAGGAAAAAATAGACTTTCCATATAGAAGTGTCAGTCTGAGTTACATCTGGATTACATCATACAGTCTATGTCCTGTGGACTTGGTGAACCTGCAAGATTCTTACCTTTGTTTTATGAAACATTTCCAAACATCTTTCACTCTCTCAAAGGCTTCGGGTAAGGAGATCAACTGCAGGTGTGCGAGTTGCTTTAAATGCTCACCCTTTGAGGCCTTAGCAAAAGACTTTTTGCCAAATATCCCATACGGAATGGAAAAGGAAGACAACACAATCTTTCAGATAAGACATAAAGCCTAACTCTGGACACCAAAGTGAGTCTGCTTCCCTGCCACAACCCTCCATGAGGTCATTCCTTCAATAACAATAATAACAACAGTTAGATTTATGGAAATTACTTTTATTATTTTTTCAGGAAGTATTTCCACTAGGTCCTGTGCATTGTTACCTAGAACACTGAAAGTCAACCTTAATGCTGTTCAGCGCAGTATTAAGATGTGTTCAGCAAGAGGCTCGTGGGTTTTTCATGACCTTTTTTATGAAGAAATGTAATTGTAGAATCATAGAACGGGCAGGAACGTCTCACCCTAGACCATGTCATTTGAAACTAATCCATGACTGAATGCAATCTACTTTAACAAGTGCAATCAAACAAAATAAAAAGGTCTGTCTCTTCCTCAAGCTGTCAGTTAAGCCTGGAGTTCCTTCTGAATTATGCTACCACACACGCACAGGAAATTATGCTACAATACCCTCAAAAAGGTAATATTTACCTTAATACAGATTTAAAGAATAGTTTGTTCCTCCCTAGATGGGTTAGGTATTCAGATGTATTTTGTCCAGTAAAAAAAAAAAGATGTACAAATATCAATGCCATCAAGAAAATTGGTTCTGATAAAAGCCTGTTTAAAATATTTACCTTGGACTCTGTAAAAGTCAGGAATGTTTTAATCCAATATAAACACTGAGTTAATATTAATACCTCTGTCCAATTTAAATGCTGAGCTGACAGAAAGATTAGAGGGAAAAAAAGGTGAGTTAGTAGTTCAGTATCTATCTCCTTTATGTGCCTACTTTTTCATTTCTTTAATCTTGGAGCTTTTTCAAATTATACCAAGTTGTTGTGTTATTCTTCTCTTTTTCCCTCAGTTTCAGTAGGATTATCTTTGGTTAGCCTGTATTTTGTTTAATTTTTATTGTAACAGGCCACTGTTGAAACATTATAATAAATATGATGTAGCAAGTATATATTTTGATAACTGTAACAGCAATCTATTTTAGTAACAAAAATCATCTTCTTTACATCAAGAAAATCAATATTATCTTCCTTCTGTATTATAATGCTCAAAACTATAAATGGTTGTAATTAGCAGTTCTTTGCATAATACCCATTTCCAGTAGATGAGTTCTTAAACCAGCAAATATAATACATAGGCCCTCTCTTACACTCAAAGAAAGGCAGAGAGGTCCTAAATCCATTAAAATTGCAAGATTAGGGTCGGATTCATATTTTTTGATAATAACTGCATTTTTTGTATCATCCACTAAAAGTATTTCTAGTTAAAGTTTAGATACAGTGGTCTTATTCTAAACATGAAACTTCTGAAAACAATCAAACTAGGTAGAATGAGTTTGTTGAATGATAACATAAGCTGTTAGCTTCTGTGCTCCTTCTCTAAGTCTGGAGAACAAGTTGTGTATGCAGACTGACCATGTGTCACTCTCTGTGACTAGTTCTGCTTAGAAAAGCACTATCTCAGTGTGGTCTTGCTTTTAAAACGTTAGTATGTCTTCTTCTGCCTTCATACACTTTATCTTGCAAACTGTCTGCCATGGTTAGAGAAGTCCCCTGTGTGGCATTGTACACATCAAGCTCAGGCTGGGAACTGAGCAGACTCATAAACTGCGTAGCTGTGTCAGATGGATGCTTGCCTGACGATACAGTGTGCCTCCAGGACTCCTCTGGCATCCAGCACCTGTACTGGCGAGGTTCAGTGCTGAGCCATGAAGGGTGGTCTGACTTGGACTGGCACTTTCCAGCAGGTTTTTTACTGCTGTCTGCTAGATGATATGGACATGCCACATAGTACTTGACTCTCTAAAAAAATTCAGGATTTATTTTGTGCAGAAAAGATGCAACCCACATTCACTGTGTCAAAAAACACCAACTGCACAGGGAGAAATAAGGAACAGAGAGGAAATATAAGCAGCAGGTGCTCAGTGGGGAAGTTCTAAAAGCAGCTCATGTGCTTCACTTGTGTCAGCAATGAAGACACATCCTTCCTCCTAAACATATTCTTCCAAAAGAAGCATTTCTGATTTTATAGACGTTGAATACTGTCATATAATCATGGAATCTTAGAATAGTTAGGGTTGGAAAGGACCTTAAGATCATCTAGTTCCAACCCCCCTGCCATGGGCAGGGACACCTCACACTAAACCATGCTGCCCAAGGATCTGTCCAAGCTGGTCTTGAACACCACCAGTGATGGAGCATTCACCACTTCATTGGGCAACCTGTTCCAGTGCCCCACCACCCTCACTGTGAAGAATTCTTCTTTATATCTAATGTAAACTTCCCCTGTTTAAGTTTGGACCCATTACCTCTTGTCCTATCACCACTGTCCCTGATGAAGAGTCCCTCTCCAGCATCCTTGTAGGTCCCCTTCAGATATTGGAAGGCTGCTATGAGGTCTCCATGCAGCCTTCTCTTCTCCAGGCTGAACAGCCCCAAGTTTCTCAGCCTGTCTTCATACGGCCCCCGAATCATCCTCGTGGCCCTCATCTGGACTTGCTCCAACAGCTCCATGTCCTTTTTATGTTGAAGACCCCAAAGCTGTACACAATACTCCAAGTGAGGTCTCACAAGAGCAGAGTAGAGGGGCAGGATCACCTCCTTCAGCCTGGGGGTCACATTTCTTTTGATGTAACCCTGGATAGGGCTGGTCACACTGAAGCTGGCTCATGTTCAGTTTCTCATAAACCAACACCCCCAAGTCCTTCTCCATAGGGCTGCTCTGAATTTCTTCTCCATCCAACCTGCAGCTGTGGCTGGGATTGCCTTGACCCAGGTGTAGGACCTTGCACTTGTCTTGGTTAAATTTCATAAGGTTTGCATTGGCCCACCTCACAAGCATGTCACGGTCCCTCTGGATGGCATCCCTTCCCTCCAGCATATCAACAGAACCACACAACTTGGTGTCGTCAGCAAACTTGCTGAGGGTGCACTCAATCCCACTGTCCATGTCACCTACAAAGACGTTGAACGACAGGCCCTGACACCGATCCCTGAGGGACACCACTTGTTACTGTTTTCCAACTGGGCATTGAGCCGTTGACCACAACTCTCCTTGCATGTGGCCATCCAGCCAGTTCTTTATCCACCAAATGGTACATCTATCAAATTGATGTCTCTCCAATTTAGAGACCCCAATTTAATCACTCCTCTTGATCCACAGACCCCCTTCGACCCATTTCTTTCAGCTAGTAAGAACACAGGAATATAAGTTTAAGAGATTCACCGCATCAACAACTCAGATAACAGCCTCAAAATGAAAAAATGAAATGAAAACATAAAAGGTTTAATCTTTCAGGTCTGAATAAAATTTATACCTCTTTTCTCCCTCATCAGACTTTGAGCATAGATCTGAAACTTACTGTGTCTTGCTGCTATGTCTGTGTTGTGTGGGAGTAGGTGCTATTATTCACATATTGGTCTAGACAATGTTTGTCTCTAGACAAGTTGTTTTTTCTCACAAACCATTTTAGTCCATCTTTAACAATACTCACATCAATGAACAGAGTCTGTAATTTATTTTTCTCTTGAGACAAGATGGATTTTGTTGTAGAAATTAAACTGTAGACTTTAATTTCACTTCAGATATCCACAGTGAAATGTTTATAGATTTACTTCCATTATGTTGATGTTTTCTGCAACGAAACTAATTTTTCACATTACAAATTTTGAAGAAATCTGGCAGCAGCTGCAAGTCTGCACAAAATTTTCTGGTTTATGGACAAAAATATTAAAATTCTAAAGAGTTTAAGTAATTGATTTCACATGTTTTCAGTCTTTCCAAGTTCACTGAAATTCCTTTAGCGGTGGGTTTGTTTTAATCATACATTAGGGTTTTGATGTATTTTTGATACATACTGATGACAATGACTAAACCACGTAGCTGTAATTTCTGAAATATTTTATTAATTCTCCTACACAATGGTACAACCTTTGAAATCGCATTGACACTGAGAAATCAGTGTTACTTTGCGGGACAATAAAGGTAGGATGATATCCAAAAGAATCTGTGTTTGAGGTTTGTTTCATTTGTAAAATCCAAACTTAAAAGTAAGAAAAGATACTGCATGAATGACAGGAATGAGTATGCCTGGCTCTTCTGGAAGAAAGATATCTCTGGAAATAAAAAATACTATTCACAATTTAACATGGTTTTTCATGTGTACCGTGGGCACATGGGGTTTTTTAACTTGCTGTGCAGAAGGCCAAGTTCAGTTCTGCAGTATAGTTTTAAAACAGGTGATGATATGATACTGGTGGTAGGTAATAATGATCTTGATACTATTTAATCAGTTGTTCCCATGCTAACACAGGGAACCAGGGAATTCATTTAGACTGACCCATTACATTTGTAGCCTTTTTGGCAAGTCTGCCAAGTAGAGTGTCACATCCAATCTGCCATGATAAGTCTTAATGAACAATTTTCTAGTTCTGCTGGAAACTGAACTGAGATTACTGGTAAACTTCTGTCATGCTTGAGCTCACTAAGAAAAAGCTTGTATGCCAGAATTTCATCCCTTTTGATGTAATTTGCAAGTATCAGTCACTCAGTTATCCTGGAGCAAGACTAATTGTTTACTGGCAGCTGATGGTCTACAATAGAGATTTTCTGCTAGAGACGAATAGTAAATTATTTAAAAGCCAACTGAAGGTGACAGTTTAAAAATTTTTTAGAAGTACAGAGATCCTAGCTGGTATAAATAAGTTGTACTGAACTTAAATGAACTTTGCCTGACATTTGTGCTGCTGCTCTGTACTAAAATTTTTAAGGCACTTGAGCAATATCTATCCACATATCTTAACAGCAAAACTAATTTCTCTAGGGGGGTTCAAGATTGCTTGGAGAGGGGAAGAGAGGAAGACAGGCAGACAACTCTGCCAGTGGACTGACAATATGGGGACTGGATAATCTTTTTCCAGGAATCAGGGCTCAATGAACACTCTCTTTTTATAACTGCTAGGCCAGGTATATATGGACTCTGGGTTTAGGCATAGGCCTGAATAGTCCATTAGGACCATTCTGAAAATCTTTTTCCCATTACAGGGCAAAAACATAGAGTCATAGACTTTGACTTTGACATGACCTAATGCTCGTATTTAAGTCTTTCATATTTTAGCGTCTGGACAGCTTGGTACTGCCCTTTTTTGTACCTCCTCTTGTCAAAAGCAGGGTTTCTGTCTGTGCAGAAGAGCACTTCAGTGAAAACCTAAACTGTGAGTGAGGAAGATGGGTCCCTGGGCAGCCCTGCATGCATGAATATAGATAGATGTGAGCTTGCCTTGGCTGAGCTCAAGCTAGCTCTTCTTGCCAGCAGGCTCTGCCAGCACCATACTTATTACAGAATCATAGAATAGTTTGGGTTGGAAGAGACCTTCAAAGATCATCTAGTCCAACCCCCCTGCAATGAGCAGGGACATCTTCAACTAGATCAGGTTGCCCAGAACCAAGTCCAGCCTGGCCTTGAATGTCTCCAGGGATCACACACACACCACTTCCCTGGGCAAACTGCGCCAGTGTTTCATCATCCTCACTGTAAATTTTTTTCCTTCGTGCCTATGAATCCCACCGTAATGGAAGGGAAAGGACTCCTGCAAATACTAACTTTTTTCATGTGCCATAGAAATTTCAGAAAGCTGAGTTGAGCAAAATGTAATTAACCTTTCTTGTGAGCTTGAGGGAAGAGAGAGGAACCTGGTCTGCAAGACAAAAGAATACATTATAGAGAATATGATCATGAAGTGGGGGAAAAGGAAAAAATAAATAGAAAAAGAGGTTTTAGTGTTCTTAAAGGGAACAGGATGAACTTAATCCAGACAAGGAAAGAAAAAGAGCATAATTTGAAAAGGATGGAATTGAAAACAAGGGGAGATTGCATGCAAAGATTTTAAAGTAAATAGTGTTGAACATGTGGGATAAATTACCAAAAGCATAAATATATTCAACAGACAACTTGGTTAAGTGTTTCAGAATCTTTATGGAAAAAGATACGAAGAAATGGAGAGGGGAAAAAGCAATCTGATCTCCAGTTACTGTTTCTCCTCCATAGCTTTTTTCTTTTTATAGTGTTCACCTGTTTTGAAGCTAATTTTGTATCCAATGTCTAGTGTTAAAACATTGCATATAAAATTAAATTAGTGTAGACCTGTGTAAACAAATCTATCTTCTTGGAGCATTATTTCTGAACAAAATGTGAGATGAAAAAAACCTTCTACTTTTAGCTGTTATGTTTTTTGTTGCTGCAGAGCAGGTGCTGCTGGGAGCTGGTGTATGTTTGTGGCAGTCCCCACAATGAATTATAAACACATACTTGGGCTGTGCTGGGTCCATGACCACGCTCATGCTTGGAACCACGTCTAAGTATGTGCTGCCAACCAAAAAGGAACATGTTGTTTTAGTTACTAGTACTTTAAAATAAGCTATACACATTGGCTGAAAAAGGGGAGGGGGACAGATTTACTAGGATATTTGAGGAGATACAGATTTTCAGGTAACATGGCTGGACTGTATTAAAATATGCTATAGGGAACAAGGTCAGAAAACACTTTCTTCCATTACAAATCATGATTATACTTTTTTGAGGACAAGACCTTTCTGTGCTACATTTCATCCCAGAACTAGCAGCAGTTAAGCAGGTGAGAGCATTGCCACACCATGCTGAGGAATATTGTCTCCTGGTTTCTTTACTGTATGGAGTTAAAGAGTCTCCCCCTTCTTTCATGGTTTCCCTAAGGGAAATTTTAAGATAGGATTCATCTTCTGGATCTGTGTTTGTACAGCATCCAGAACACTGGCCCATGTTAATGACTGCAGGATACAGCATTCATGCAAATAATAACATCCA
>NW_009944017.1:22093-85279 GCF_000696875.1 Nestor notabilis
CCTTATAGACCACAGACCCATAATAACCTTTTACCTTGGCTACTAGCCAGTATATCCAGTTACTAATACTGCCTTTCGTGGCACCTACAGACCCTTTGTAAATCCTAATAGCACCCTAGGCTGTAATTCGGACCCGGTGCTGTATCTAATTCAGAGCTGCTCAGAAGAATGCTTTTTGGATTTCAGTCTTGGGGAGAAATATCTGCTGGGTTTTTGCTGAGAAAGAAACAAAGTCCTTTAATACCTATTACAGAAACTTATCTAGAAAACAATGCTCTCACGCTTTTTGCCTCCCAGTGTGCGCTCTGGAGCTGCAGGTACACTTGTATGGGTGCTGGGGGAGTTGAAGACTGAGAGTTTCCACTGCCTCCCCAGGAAACACAGCTGAAAGAGCTGAGCCCATCTCAGCTGGGGCTTGGCACGAGGTTAGGAATAAAGGGCACACATTGGGATGGAGTGAGAGACTGAAGGAACAACAACTATATGACAGTGGGTAGCAGAATACAGACAATGAACTGGGGTGGGGGCAAGAGAAGAAATTGTAAACAGTTGTTCAATAGAGCTACGCAATATCAAGGAAAGACATCTAAGTTGGAAAGTTTTTCTCACTTAAAAGAAACTATGTATAAAAGAAGTCAGGCAGACCTCTAATGAATTAGTGAAACACTGGTTAAAATTACAGATGTCATAGTTTGTCTGTGCTTGTACTCCACATCCTAAATTGAGATGGTTGGCTCATGGCTAGGGTGGCATAATGCTAGCCAAAGAAAACATAGCCCCACTATCGTTGATTAAATATGGCTTATACTTTGTCAGAAACTCTCAGGGAGAAGAAAATAACTGTCTGTGCGTACTTTGACAAAACCAGAGCCGTAAGTATGATTTCAAATGTATGGGGTTTTCTCTGGAACTGAGTGTATATTCTCCGAACTCCTGGAAGCCTGAGGAGAAAAATAACAAGACTGGGACTGCATATCTCTCAATTCAACTTCTAGTACATGCAAGGACATTTCAACCCTGAATGTTTTCCTGAGAAGTGTACACACCTTTGGTGGGAATTTTTCATATACACTCAGACACACACACTATATAGAGAAGAAGTATCTCTATTCACTTTCAGTTGTTGAATTAACTAGACAACAGATATGTAAAGTTCAAAAGTTTTCTTTGCCAGAAGTGCAGATGACAAACCCATTTGTAATGTATCTGATAAAAGTAGTATTTAGATTAGTTGAAATTGTTTTTACAAGTTATAAAATTGCATGTTAAAAAGTTTTGTGTAAGATTATCACCAAGTTGTAAATAACTCAGAAGTAAACCCAGCAATTTTGAATTAACCCTGACACTCAAAGCTACTTAATTTTTAATAATTGAACATTAATGAATTAATATGCAGCCATTCTAGGCACATACAGGACCATAATATTTACACTTTGCACTGCACTGGTGAGTTAAAGAATGATCTTGAAATGGAACTTTAAGGTCAATTTATGAAACATGTAATGTAGGTACCTTTCATTGCCCTCCAGATACAAAAGAAAAAAAAAATAACTTGTGTTTTTTAGCTAGCGTTTCTATTTTTTAAGAAAGTAACCCTACTTGAAAGAGATAAATTCTAACTGAATTTTCATGATCTCTTAGCAATACAAAGAAACCTTTCTCTAAAATAACGTTTGATATCTATAGATGATTTGAACTATTTGAAAACTGATATAGAATCCAAATGATACATGATCAAACTTATTTGTGAGAATTTTGTGGAGTTTCCTAATGGTTTTGGTTTTGGTTTGTTTTTTTTTTTTTTTTTTTTAAATATTCTGGGCATACAATTCATACCTGCCTTTAAAAACAAACTCTCCTATGTCCAACTCCCTGTAAATGCTAATACATAAGAAAATAACTTTTGCTAGTAGAGACTACTGTCAGACTTCTGGAAATATATTGGGAAAATTTCTTGCATGCAAAAATAAGAAATGATAACTATTTAAATTATTTTTCAGCATATTCATTTCTAGCCAAAACTTGTTTGAGAAAGACAAAATCTTGTTAATATGTTGTGTGACTTTGAAATCCCTCTGAGCTTCTGTGGCCTGTATTGGACTTAGTGTATTCAGAAAAGCAGTATTTTAGGATCTGAAATAGATGGAAATAAAAGTCTTCTGTTACAGTACCTAGTTGCATATTGTGCCTGGATATGAAGCCAAACTTTGACCTTAATTTTCTGCTTCAAATCCAGTAAAATCCTGTAAACTTGACCTGCACTGTCCATAGTGCTCCAGAGCCTCTGGGGTAGAGGTGAAAGCTTGTGCTGAGTTGGAATGGTGATGTGGTTGTGCTTGTCTGGCATTCAGCTGTTGGGGACCTCATGTACACATGTCCTCTTAAGAAGGGATGGACAAGGACTGTTTTGGACTGCTAGATAGATGGGGAAGTGGCAAGCTATGGGTTTCCCAGGAGGCTCCATCAAATGTGCATTGTAGCCAAATTATACCACAAGCTCGTTCCAATGGATGATGCTGTGAGCATTGAAAAGTGCTGCTGAGAGTGGGGCTGCCTGCAATGAGACTCTTTTCATGACTTAAATGTTCTCAAAAGGTTCTGCTGCATAATAAAAACTGCAGCATGGAAGATCTCTGTGTTTATAACTTGCTGAGTCTCATTCATGTGAAAAGGGTTTATTGGTTATTTTCTTACACTGTTGCACTTGCTAAACCACAGCATAAGAAATTTACTTGAACTGGAAGACTGCCCTAAGTTTCTTCAATTTTTTTTAAAGGAAGCTTAGAGTTTGATCCTGTAAAATGCCTTCTATAAAAATTTTTATGAACTTCTCAGGTTGAAAAGTACATTTCCCTTTTTAGGGGGAAAAAAAAAAAGACAAAGATTTAAAAATTTCATATACAAATTGCTCAGTATGTTTACAGATCCTCCAAAGTATAAGATAAGAAAAAGAAGACAAAAGGGGGGGGGGGGAAAAAAAAAAGAGATAAAAACATTAGCGTTTTTTTTGTGTGTGTTTTAGTTTGTTTTTTTTTAACCTAAAGTATATAGGAAAAAATGTAAATAGTTCTTATATCTGTTGAATAGGAATAGGAATGACAGTTCTGTTTTCTAATAAAACTAAAACTAGTTTTCTACTGAGTTTTCTTATAACTAGCTTTCAATTAGCTCTGGCTTCTAAGAGATTAACTGTGTGAATAGAAAATAATTCTATGAGAAAAATTTTTCTGGATCATTGTCATTAGTATTGGACCACAGATTTACATATTATCCAAACACTCCATGTTATTCTAAATCTTTTACAAAAAGAACCTTCCCTTTTCTATTTCCCCCTCGCCCAGGTTTTTTCCTTTAAAACACCTTAATTTTACGACCTTTCATTGTTACCAAGAAGCCAATGATGACTTTAAAAGAGAACTCATTCTGGCTTGCCAGTTTTAAACTAAATGGTGTTGAAAGTTCTCTGGTGCAGCAATATCATTATATTATGATAATAAAAATGTTTCATTGTCAGTGAGTCATTACTGAACATTACTGAAAAGAGGAAAGTAGCCCAGACTTCATAAACAACTGCAATAAAAAGAAATTTCATAAAGAATTATTCGAAAATATCTTACAGTATCCACTTTATAAGGGATTACATATGGTAGCATAAAGAAGATGCAATGAAATAAATACTTCTTAAATCTGTGAAAGAGTTGTGAGTTTCCTGTGTGAATTTTTTCCTGAGAGAGCTTTTGGGAGAAGAATGTGTCAAAACATACTGGTGACATTTGCACTTTCTTTCAGGACAAAAAACGTAATTCTGACTTCTTGAAGTGATTTATTAATTTAACAAAACATGTTTTGAGTTAAGGAAGTATTTAAGGTCATTATTGTTTTGGACAATATGCTGTTCTTGAGAGGCAAATTTCATTTAAGTAAACTGTGATTTAAATTTAAAGAAAACTATGCTTCAGAAATTCTGCAGAATTTAAATATGAATCCAAAAGGTATTAGAAATGAACACACAGTCAAGTAATAATGTTTACAAGCTTTTAATAAAACATTAGTCCAACTTATGTTCAAAGTAATCCCTCTTGACTTTTGGTCATAGATTTTCAGACCGTACTGTGGTCTTAGATAAAATATTTGTGAAGAAATAACATTTACTGAGACCAGTATAAGAACTCCCACATTTAAAAGGCCATTGTGAGACTTTTCAGCAAGAAAATTTTGATAAATTGTTAGGTATAGGAATGGTACCAAGAATTTGATTATATGAAATTAAATACATTGATCTGAGCTATCAGTAGCTTAAGGTATGAGTAGTAAAAGTGTGTGTATAGTAGATGACCATGATTTGGTAGAATACTATCTTGAGTTTACTTCATATTGTGGCACAAAACGTGGAGATGAAGTGAAGGATTTGGGGGTACTGGTGGATGCAAGGCTGAACATGAGCCAGCAGTGTGTGTTTGCAGTCCAGAAAGCCAACTGTATCCTGGGCTGCATTGAAGAAGAGTGCCCAGCAGGTCAAGGGAGGTGATTCCACCATTCTGCCTTCATAAGACCCCCCCAAAGTACTGCATTCAGCTGTGGAGTCCTCAGCATAGCAGACACATGGACCTGTTGGAGATGGTCCAGGGGATGGCCACAAAAATGATTAGAGAGATGGAACACTTCTATGGGGAAAGGCTGAAAGAGTGGAGTTGTTCAGCCTGGAGAAAAGACTCCAGGGAGACCTTATGTGGCCTTTCAATACTTATAAGAGGGCTTATAAGAAAGATGGGGCTGAACTTTTTGGTAGAGCCTAGCTAAAGGACAAAGATAGTTTTAGCTAAAAGAGAAGATTTAGACTAGATATAACGAATTTTTTACAATTAGGGTGGTGAGACACTGTAACAGGTTGCCCAGAGAGGTGGTAGAAACATTCAAGGCCAGGCTGGATGTGATTCTGGGCAACCTGGTCTAGTTGGAGGTGTCCCTGCTCATTTCATGGGAATTGGAGTAGATGACCTTTGAAGGTCCCTTCCAACCAAAACTATTCTATGATTCTATATCCCTAAAATTATTTTATATATAAATCTGTGTATAAGATGAATTTCTATGTGAAAAGATAAAAGCATTTGTATATCACAGACAGATGTGCTTGTCAGATTGGGATATAGTTGTTTTCTTTGACATACACAGGCAAACATGATCCCCCAGCTAATGTTATTCACAGTACTGAAGTAATTTATTAGAAGTGCAAAACTATTCACTTAAAAGCACTCTTTTGAAAAAGAGTTATTGCTGAATGCAACAGTGATGAGCTTCTGAAAATCTAGGCTGCCAGACTAGCCAGTACTCAAGCAAAATTAGTTTCTCAAATTGTAGGATGTTCAAATGTAGTACATATATCTGGCATTATTTACACAGCTAACTGTCTCTGTAAAGCTGAAAGATATCTGTCCAGGGAAAACACAAGGTGATGCTTCGAGTCCAGGAGTATTGGTCTGTAGGGACAATTAGGAGACTTTTTTATTGTCCCAGACTGCAGCTCTGATTAGGCTCTTGCTGAAGTCAGCAACAGTCAACTGTCAACTTCAGTGGGAGCAAGGATTAATGTCAAATTACTATGTCTGTAAAATAAGACATTCTTTGATTTTTGTCCATATTCTAAATTCATGACTTCATCCTTATGGAACAGTTAACTTGAAAGAGAAGCCTCCTTATGAATTTTACTCTCAAGAAGTGAAATCCATATAACACCTTATGGATTATTTTATGTTCAATGAGTTTTCCATTGTATTGAGACTGATTACACTGAAAATGTATTACAATTAGTAAGATATATGGCTTTAGAAGAAATCCACAGCTACAAGCTTTTTTCTAAGTTGGCAAGGACAAGTCATTAATAATTTCAGAATTGAGTTGTTAAACAGAATTCTTGTTAATTCTGCCAGCTCCCAAGAATTTACACTTAATCTGTCTTCCTTGTTTGATTTCTACCTTTGGCAAAACTATTACATTTCAGCCAGTGACTCATTTGCACAAATGTTTAAAGTTACATTTAAGAGTGGGAGAAAGATGAAAGCAAGCAGTGTTTCCAAACTACAAGCTTATTAATTTTTATGAAAACCTGTAGTTAGCTGCCTGCAAATATTTGCTTTTCTTACAGAACTATAGTACAGACTGGTTTTGAACTTCATAATTTTAGTAACCCAGATTCAGTAGGTTTGGGAATCCTGGCCCTATACTTTCTCAAAGAAAGATGCTTCATTGGTGAAAAGCCAGTGCCATTATTTATATGTGCATGAGCTGGACTAGATATCTGTCACAGATCTTCCCTTGTAGGTTTTACCATCATCAGGTAAAAGACTTCCATTCTGTTAAATGTGTACAAGCCAACTCACAAATATATCAAAATTAAAGGCTCTTGAAAGACATTGGTCCTCAGTGAGTCCAGATCTTCTTATTTTTCTCAGCTTATGTTCTATTTAATTGAACATTTAAAAACTTGTGTGTGATTTGATTCTTTCCTTTTTTTTTTTTTTGCTTCTGAGAAACCCTCAGAAATAATCAATCATTTTGAATGACATTAAGTTAAAAGTATTATTTTACACCAAAACCATGGATAATAAAATAATTCTTTAGAATTAGATCATGATAGATTAGAGGCATGTGGTTCCAGAATTCTAAACCACAAGAAATAAAAATATATAAACTACTATCTGATAAGTAACAATATCATTTGGTAGAGCTGAACACTGTGATAAGTCCTTAAAAAGCCAGCTAAGGAGGCTTATTTTGTGTGACACTCTAGGAATCTTTTTCTGGGTATATGTATAGTTGTTGTGTTTTCTTCACCAAAAACCAGATAAAGAAGGAAACGAAAGAATAAAAGTAGGAGTAGACAAAAGAGATATAAGATATTGCCCATTTACTTGAAGGTATTAGGTTGAATTTCCAGGAATATTATGTAGTTTTGACATATTGTAATTCTCCTTTGCATTAGACTGCTTGTGGCAGCTAAACTGAACCTTTAAAGTGGGTGTTCTCTCCATCTGAAGTTAAGGTTGACTAAGTTTCCATGGGCCAAGTGGAAAAGCTATTAGGGGATTTGAAGCTCTGCCATATCAGCTGATGTAAAAGAAGTAGTATATGTAATATATGTATATGCTATATTGGCTGGTTCCTTGTTTTTGCTGTTGCCCTAGTCGCTGCCATACCAATCTTCTGACCATTTTAAACAAAAAGCTGCAGACAACCCCACCCTTATCATGCCTTTCAAATAAATCTTTGTTGATTACGGTAAGCTTGAAAGCACACTGAATTTGCTCAGATCTCATCTCTGAGGTTAGCATCTTTTCAACATACCACATTCTTTCACAACGTTTATGCAGCAGGTGAACAAATGCCATGAACAGCTGCCCAGGGAGAAGAAATGAAATTCTACAAACAATCCCAGCCTCACCCCATTTCCTCACACCACCCTTTTGTTCAATATGACATTATGTGGGAGCCAACTTTTTGACATGATGATACAATTCTTATGGAATACAAGGAAAGTCTTAGGGCAAAACTTTTCACAAGCACTTTTGTTCCATTACTTAACAGTATCTATTGAAACTTACTAAAGAAGGAAGCAATTAGTGTATTTTCCCAAGACTACATTTGCAATGCAAAGTATTACTGAAGTCTTGAAACCATTTTGCAGTTGATAAAAATCTGTACCATATATATACATATATATGAGTCAAATTTTAATAATCTAATAATAACATATTGATATGTAAAACCAAAATAGTTTTGATTTCAATTCAATACAGTTCCTGTTCAGTGATGAGTTAACTGATTTTTAATGTGAGTATGTATAAACTCTACATCTCTGCAATACTACTAGTGATTGTTTTTGTTGATTGGTGTTCAAGGCCAGATTGGGCAGAGCCTTGGGCGACATAGCTTAGTGTGTGGTGTCCCCGCTCATGGCAGGGGAGTTGGAACTAGATGATCTTGTGGTCCTTTCCAACCCTAACTATTCTATGATTCTATGATTTCTTTGCCTTATACTTGAATCACAGGTATAGCAAATTTCTGTGTCCTGGTATTCGATAAAGTTTATTCAATTTATATATTGCAACATCATATGTGTTTGGAAATCAACTGAATTATTGAAGAGTTTTAAGGGAAGATGTTACTTTTTGGTTTTGAATTCTTTTAGCAATTTTGAAAATGGTAAGGTTGAGCCTTGAAGATACATCTGCAGGTCAATTACATTTATTTTCACAATTACTGTCAATTTTATTAATCTTTTTATTGTGTTTCATTTTTTTTCCCCATCATCTATCTGCAAATCCTTTTCTAGTGTAGGTGTCAGTATTGTCTTCGTAATAGGGAGGGTGAACAAGAGCAACCATTTTTTGAGCTCATCCTGTTGTGGCATAACATGTGAATTATTGGAAATGTTTAAATTTGTTTAAATACAAGTTATTCCATCAGTGAAGGTTTATACCAACAGTCAAGTTATTTCTTGTCTTCTGTAGGCTTAGAAAAACAGACAACAAAGAAAATAAGAAAGAAAAAAGAAGCATAAAAAAAAATTATAAGACAATTTTTATTCCTCTCTTGTTTCACAACATCTGTTGGGTACCAGTTCTTGTCAATGAGTTAGAGAATAGTGCATTCTTGGTATATTAATTTGGATGGGACATCCAAAGTGGGCAAAAAAGTTGGCAAGTAATTTAGTGAAAATACATGAGGACTCCATCAGAGACATACTAATTAGTTTTCAGAGAACAAAAGAAACTGCAAGATGTGTTGGGATGAGAAGCTGAGGAAAATGTCACCTCACCTGCTTCTCATCCTATGCCAGGTAATGAGCAAAGAGAAGTTTATATGATTAGACATGACCTTTAGGCTTCTACCTTAATTCATTCAAATGAATTTCAATAAATACAGAAATCCCCCTAACCTTTTAAAACATGTCAAATGCCTCCAAAAGATATTAAATTATATTATTTTTCCACATGAGAAATGGCTTTTTAACCTATTTATACACACAGTTTGAGTCAGCTGCTGTTCTGGGTGTAAATTCAGCATGTACATGTAAAGCAGCTCCTACTTGCAGTAGTGATAATCACACGGGCAAATAGGACATGGAAATTATTATGTTTGAGAAATTCAGTGGATAATCTTTTAAATTATTTAATAGGTCTATAATTTCCTTTTATTTTAAACTGTGAAAACAATTAAAAACTATTAAAGACATCTAAAAATGTCAAGTTTTGGTTTAAAATTGTAACACAAGATCATTCTTTGGCAAGTAATGTTTTAGAGATTCTCTACTTGAACTATATTTGATAATAATACTAAGGTTAAATTCATAACCTCTACACTGCTTTTACTGTACAAAGGTCTCCAATATAGGAATTTAGGAATGGAAAACACCGCCTGAGTCAGAAAACTAGGTCTTTTGTTATCACTGGAAATCATGTATCAGTAAAGCTACATTGCAGTAAAATATTATAATTTCAATGTTGTTGTGAACTTTTACTGAATGTTTAATTTTATTTTTACAATTCTAAACAAAAAAATTGATATTTAAGATTTTTGTTGTAATCATAACAATAAAAGTTGTTAGTGCAAGTTAAAAGAATTGCTCCAAATGGAAATGGATGAAGTTCTCAAAACAATTACCAAGAGAATAGCACATAGAATTTCTGTGAAGGCTCTGGGACCTGTATCTAAATATACATTGCTTGGTATTCCTGAAGGCATTGCAAAAAAGGCTCATGAGTACTCACAAGCTTACCCTGGACAATCATTTAAAGTCATTGCATATTAATATAAATTAAATGTCTGCTGTGCAAGCCAAAATAATGTAAATTTGCCTGGTTTTCAATTTTTTTGCTCACTGATTTACAAACATGACATTTTCAGAGCTCTGGGGAAGATGGTGAAAAAGATTTTAATCAGAGGTCTGGAAGGGAGTCATAGAAATTTCATTTTGCAGCCAGTTTCAAATGCTACCTCATTTACTCTCAGAGGCATAAAAGTAAGGAAAGCTTTGCAGCTAAGGTCTTTCTACACTGGCATATTTACAAATTTCTAATAAAGCAGAAAAAATAATCCTGAAGGAAGCTCTATGAGCTGGAAGCTTCAAATACTGGTGTGCTGTGACTAGATTAAAAGGGTTTAAGAACTGAGTGTTTTCCAGGACCTGGGGTTTCAATTAAGGTAAATGTCTATTAGAAGTAATGTCAGGAATTTGTAGATTAGCAAGGTCATTTGTCTTGGACACTGGAAAATGAGAAAGCTTCATTTTGGCCCCCCCAAAAAAGTGTTTCTATGCATTTATCTTTAATTATAACACCTGAAGGAAGAAATTCAAATATCTATATTTATTGACTAATCTGCAGAAGCTACAGATTATTCTGTATAGTCTGGATTTTAATTCTTCGGTGATCCATTTACATGTTTATTTGATGTAAATTGTACTGCAAATACATTCTTGCATTTTGTTACTGATTTAGTTTGAATAAATATGAAGGCTTGCATTGTTCATTTCCAAAATAAATATGTTGATACCAGCACTTTGTAGGAGTGAATTGTTTTCACAGTCACTGGTGAGCAAAATATTTCATAAATAAAAATGTCAAACTGTAATACTTTGTTGAAACATAAACTTAATCTATCATGTTTTCAAGGTTTATGGAAATGCCTCCTGTTCAACTTGTCAGTAGGTACAAATTTCCTATTGTTTTTACACCAGTTTTCAGGAGCATCACTCTTGTCAGAGTTCAGCTGTGATAATAGATGATCTGTGATCTCTATTATTTCCTTGGCTTAAAAGTATGAAAATAAGTATGAAAAAGCAGGGTATTTCTGAGCAGACAAGCCACAAACAGGTCATGATCTACTAATGCCATATTGGTGTTCACCAGGTGCTCAGCCAACCTCTTTAATAGAAATAATAAATTTTAATATTTTTCCAATCTGGTCTTCTCCAGTATCTCTGAGACACCTCTTCACTTTTGTTGTCTGCATTTTCTCTCTTCTAAATTCCCATGTCCTTATTTGGTCAGAAACTTGCTTGTGATGAAAGATACTAGTGTTTCATAACATCTAGATACACAGCATGAGTGGGAGTTGAGTTAAACTACGTGTATTTTAACAGGAACATTCTCTACAAGTGTTAGCACGACTTCTTCTTGTCACGCCCTCAGAACTGTCTGTAGCAGTAAAATTATTATGGCAATTCTTTTCCAGATTCATCTTAGATTGAGTATCTAACTAACTGATGCATCATTTTTCTCAACGGTGTTTTTGGACACAAGACATAAAATAAAGTCATAAAAGCAATGGAAAAAGTAAGAATATAGTCAAACTTCAGTAAAAGAAAAAATGAAGCTAGACTTCTGGGACACTTTTCTAATAGATTATTTGGTTTCTGTGCTTCAGTGAAGACTAAAAGAGCTAATAGAAAATATGACAACAAAGTTTTCCAGTCATGATTCAACCCAAATTATAAAGTATTTAAATCTGAAGAAAAATCTTGCTTGTTTGATTATTTCAGTCTAATTTTTCACTCCTGAATTTGTCACACAAACTTAGGATAAGCTTAAAGTGAACATTATTTGAAATGGAACCACAGAGCCCCCTGAGGTCTTGTTATTAATGTGCAGCTCCCAAACTGACCTGGATCCACAAAACATTGTGACTGCTGTTACAGGAACACTTGAAACTGAAAAATGGATTTGAAATATTAAACCAAGTTGACCTGTTAACATATGGGTATGTAAGTACTGTTCTTATCTGATCCCAAATTGTTCCACAATAGAAATAGAAACAAAAAAAGATTTTACTGTTTTTTTTCTTAAAATCAGGAAAAATACCCTTAATGAAAAGTTTTTTCCTTCTTTATTCCCATTCTTCCCCCATCCAATTGTATTTTCATTTACAGAAGAAATTTGCTGAAGGATTTTGACAAAGATATTCAAGGAGAGAATTGAGATTACCACTGAATCTAGAGTAATTTTTTTTTCCTAGGATGAGCAGTGTATATATGAGAAGCCAAAGTAACAAAGAGGGAGATTGACCTTGTCCTGTAGTGGTTCACACGATTTAGATTCAAACAGTTTAAGAAATTGAAAAGAAACATGGTGATAAGGTGAATTTCTGAAGTGACTTATAAAAGTGGGTCTGATGGAGTGAAAGAGAGAAAAGACTGTTTTTAAACTGTTGGTGATATCAGGAGTTACTTGGACCCTTTCTAATTTTGAAACTAAAAATATTGTTAATAAAATATTTTCTTTCTCTCAACAATACCTAGAAAGAGAGTTCGGGAGGAGACAATCAAAGAAGGTTCAGAAGAATGTGCAGAAGGTGCAGAAAGTGTTGATGTGGTTTAAGTACCTTCCTGGAGATAAAGTACAGTCCACTGGCTGTCAAAGCTTTCAAGTCAAAGGATAAAAATATAAAATGACGATTCACATATATGCAATTTGGGAACAGGTCACAGTTTTCTAATAAAGTTAAATAGCAAATGGAATGGCTTAGAGAGGCAGTGAGGTCTCTAGCTGCTGATACTTTCAAATAAAGACCTCCTGTGGGAGATATGATTTAATCATACAAAACATATCATGCTTCCAGGTTCCAGAGAGCATCCAAGGAAAAGAAGCTAACTGATCATGAGAAAAACTCCCTTATGGCATCTATAAGCTCCTTGCCTGAAGATCTGATTCATTCAAAGGAACTTTAGATAAACATCTAAAGAGTTGAGGCCTTTGTGAAATTAAGCTGGAATTCCAAGTCATTTAAGACCCACCCATCTTTATTAGAAACTTTTGGAATAATCTCATTTAACTCTAGATATAAGGGAAAAATCATCATTACTTCAATTTTTAAAAATTAATTGAAAACTCAATGCAAGAAGCCATGAAATAATAGTTTCATGTTTTTGTAAAAAGAAAAATATTAAATAAAATTCAATTGTGGTTAAGTATATTTTAAGTATACAGTATTTCTTTGGATAAAAGCCACACCTACATTAAGTAGTCCTGAATATAGCTCTCACCTCAAGAATTTTAAAATTTCATATCTAGACTTCCTGGTGTTAATGATGTCATACTGCTGCTGTGTCTCTATAACCACTGGTCAAAGAGATTTATGTTCCTTCCACGTGCCTTCTCAAGTGGCTGAACACCATCCAAATGTGATTTAAAGGATACCTGCTCCATTAAGCGCTGTGCTATGTGCAGGTAGCACTATAAGTCAACACTGCTACATTAAAAAACCTGCACAGCTTTAAGATCCAGGCTGACTGGTGTCATTTTGGTCAGTGGGGCTATATACTGTCTTGCAAAAGCAATGGTGAGATTCATGCTCCTTTGTGTGCTCCTTTTGGTAGGCAATTGCTATTTAAAAAACTTTTGTGTTATTTGAGTAAATGCACTAGAGTGGGGATGATCTGGTCATTAGGAAAATACTTACATCAGGAAGGACAGAGAGTATTTCAAAAAAAGCATGCCTAGACTACAGACACACGCATGGATACATGAACATAATTACAAATACTGTATTAAAGTGCAACGTTTTTTTTCTTTAATTATAATGAAAATTATGAATGTAAAGAGTATGAAAGTGAATATTAGGCAAAGGTGCAAAATTTGAGGATAGAGATTTTATCTTTGTTGCTTTTGTGAATTTAGGCTCCAGTCCAGTTTAGCACTTAGGTATATGCATAACAATATATGTGAGAGACATTAATACTTATTGCTTGAAATTATGCATGCTTTAAGAGCTTATCTGGATTTGGGCCTTAATGCAGCTGAGCTCCAGCATGTCTTTTGTTTGCTGTTTAACTACTTTTATATTGCCTTTCAGTGCAGTGCTAACAGGATCACTATTAAATACTGCGCTTATTATACATGGTATAATTATAGCTATTATTTCCTGTATACCTATTTAGAAACAGAAATAGAGTTTCAGAGCTTTTCTGTGGGTGCAGAAGCAGGACAATATCTGAAAAATAATTCAGATAATTC
This sequence comes from Nestor notabilis, assembly GCF_000696875.1. Taxonomy (NCBI): domain Eukaryota; kingdom Metazoa; phylum Chordata; class Aves; order Psittaciformes; family Psittacidae; genus Nestor; species Nestor notabilis. Next base: position 36,103 of record NW_009944017.1, read on the forward strand.
ACTTCATATTCTTAGATCTAACTGCTGCTCTGTGATGCCTTTCATTCCTGTGAAACTTTTAAACAGGTTCAAACCTTCGTCCCAGATTTGGCAAGCTAGATAGAATCTGAAGCCATGTCAAGGTCTGAAAAGTCTTGATCAACTATTAAAAAATATTTCCACTTCTGCCTTCTGCTTTTCTTGGTTTTAAGTTGGAACTAGAAGTGGAACTCCTGAAATAACATGAGAGCAAGTGCCAAGTTCTATATGAATTTAATTTTTTAAGGCAGGAGGCAATTCCTATTGTGATTTGTCAACAGTTCTAAATAACACTTGTTGACAGGTAGTAAAAGCTTGACACAACCTGAGGAGGCTATGCAGGTGGGCAAAGGAAGGTTTCAGGGCACTTTACCAGAGCTGCTCTGAGTCATGCCAGTGACTCAGTGCAGTGAGGAGGACTGTGAAATGTGACAGTGTTATGCCCCAACCATTATTACTGTGGCCTTCAGGAGAGTGGCTGCTTGCTCCACCTGAGGATTCACTTGTGATGAAAGAATCTTTGTATATCTGGAATCAGGGCTTTAAATACTTATTCACCAATGTGTCACAGATTTAACTTAACTGTGATCCACATGCTACCTGCAAGTCTATTGTGCGTGCTTTACATTCCACTCATTCACTCTAAATTAGGAATTTACACATTAAGTGCATCTCTAGGAGTGGTTGAGCAGGATCCTTTTATTTCCAAAATATACAAGAAGAATGCAAATACATTATTTAAGAAAGAAAGAATGGGGAACAATCTTGCTGACCCACTCTCTGGAGAGGTTACAGGACTGTCTGTGCAAGCAGCAGAAAGAAATATTTAAATCAAGTTTGTAAATGAAATGTTTGAAATGGGTTTTGCACACAATCTTTCAAGCATCCAGAAGATCTAAACTTAGGATGGTTCAAATGCCTGACAGAAGGAGCATGGATGATGCTGGTCTTTGGACCTATCCTTGGCAAGGGTGGGTTAGTTGGGACACTAAGAAATAGTGGAATCATTGCTCTCACATGAAATTATAGACCACTGCAAATTTTGCCACTTTTTGCTGCAGCATGTATGAACCTTCCTTTCTCTCACACATAATCTAGCATGCCCATGCAGTGCTGCATGGAGGCGTCAGCCAGGGCTGGCAACCCTTTCCTTGGGAGCCGATTAACAATCTTTTGACCTTGTCGTCACTGGGGATAAAATACAGTTTTGACCCTGCCTGTCCATGTGCCCTGCTGATCCCAAACCTGGTCCACTGGCTGACTTCCCAGCCCAACCTCAGTCATTACCATGAACCACCTAATACATCTCTACAAACTTACCTGGTGATCAGGGCTTTAGCCTAATAGCGGATACTATTACACAGTTTTCCACTGGGTAAAGAAAAAGAAAACAGAGATATCTTCTGGAAAGGCTGAGCTGAAGCAGCTAAGGTGCATGGCTGTTGAAACCAAGTTTCCAACCTGCTTGTTTTAACCAGCTTAAAACAAGCTGCTTTGCCCTGCTGTTTAAGCTATGCCTTCCACCGCCTATTCTGACCTCTCTTCTGGAAGCTACATTTTTCTTCTCTGATATGTAAGGAAGCTCTTCTTTGCTCATTCCTGCAACATCTTTCTGTCTGCTCAGCCTTAAATTGGGAAACTGCTTGGGGGGGGTGGGGGGGTGGGGTGTATGGGGAATAAAGGAAGCAGGGGCCAATATCCAGCATCATTTTACCACACAGCCCTTGTGTCTTCCCTCCCTCTCCCCTGCTAAGTCATAGACAAAGGACAGTGCAGCTGTGTGAAGATGATGTCCATGTTGCTTACGACATCTGGAAAGTGCTTGTCTATCAGGATCATAAAGGCTGCAAAGAAAGAATTAGGGAAGAGGTCTGAGGGATACACTGCAATTCCCAGGACAACCTGCTTCAAGCATCTGGAAATTCAGTAAGAGCAGATTTTCTTGTGGTATTTCTTCAGCTCAGCTTGGAGTGCTCTCTGGAAATGGGAAAGTAATAAAACTTATGCAAACATTCCAGTAATACAAAGAGAGGTTTGGTTCCACAGTGGTAATGAAAGGGGCATGTATATGGGCTCTTAGTTTGTTCAGTTTGGCTTGCCGTTTTTTACCATTTCAGTGTTGATTGAAATATGCTTATTTGCCCAATAAGAGTTAAATAAAGATCACCTAAACTTTTCATAGCAGTTGCTCCCTGAACAACAGGAAATAATAGTGACTTATGTGTAGCATTAGTTAGACACTGTCTGTTTACAAGGATAGTGAGTCATTTGGTCTCTTAAATCTACACACTGGAGTCTTTTCCCGACTTCAAAGATCACTGATAATTATCTGCTTGCTCAATACAAATAAGCTAAAGATTCTTTTGGACACTTACTTACAGTGGATCTATCACTGGCACACTGTACTTAACTTCACCATAGGTGCCAAGAAATCTGACAATTGGTTTTGGTACGAAGTAAAATGAATAACATTTACAGTTGATTATGATGCACCATGTCAAAACCAAGCAGAGACTTTCCTGATAAGGTCCATGCAAATATGTTTTTCTTTTAAATGGCATCCTGTGCCATGGGCCAGAGGCCAAAATTTTACTGAAGACTGTCCCTTCCCTTGGAGTCCTTCAGAAACAGTTTGTCTCCTGCACAAACCTAATTAATTAAAAATGCAGGCCCTTTCTTGGTGCGTGTATTTTATTGTCTGAGCTCAAGGTGTGATGATATATACTGGCTTTGACATCTGAGATATTTCAAATCTTGGAACAAGCTACGTTCTCGTCATTAAAATATTTCAAAACCATGGTCATAAATCAAAGTAAATGCCAGTTCAAAACCAGGCACAGATGAAATAGGTGTGTTGTTCTATCCTGGGCGCAGCCCACCATTATTTCCTTTCCACTGCAGCTGGCCAACTTGCTAATTTAATTACTTTCTTTTTCTTTTTTCCCCAGATAGTGAAATCTATCAAAAGAACAAGGTCTGTCAAAGGATCTCTCTCCAAAGCTAACAGAACTAAGTGAGTTTATTTTACAACGGTAGATGGACAGTTTAGCTGCAGAGCTCATGGTAGAGTTGGGGGCGCTAAAGCAGCAATTTAAATGTTGACCTGCACCTACACACAGTTGCTGCTATGTAACTTAGCCTAACATGTCTCCTCTCTTCCTCCATAGCCAGAGTTAATACTGATCTGTTTCAATACTTGACACATAAAAAGGTGCATCAAAACATACAATTTCTTGAAACTACTGATAATGCACATTTTTTTGTCTGTTCAGAGATCAGTGAGTATAATTTCAGCCTTCTTTTTAAGCAATGAATTAATTTTGTGTACGAAAGACTAAAGGAAAAAAAAAAGACATAAATGCAAAACACTTCAAGATGCATATGTTATTCAGTGAGTCATATTCCCACTTCTGAGGTCCAAAAATATCTGTTCAGTGTTGTTCAGTTTATTGCTCCTTAGCGTCTATATAAATGTTTCACCTCTAAAACCACTGCATAGATAAATGCATACCACTCTCATGATAATTTAAGTCCATCTGTATTTAAACATGAGAGAAAGACCTCCATTCTCATGAGATTTCTTCTCAGTTTCCAAACCAAAGATGCTCAAGGGCATTATTCAACAAATTTAGTGCAATACCATATTGTTTATTATTAACTATCAGGAAGCAGCCATTATTATTCTTAACAAAGGAATGCAGAAAAATCAGCTTTCCAGCTTATTTCAAAATTACCTCTTCAATAACACCTCCCCTGAAATATATCTGTTCCCAGTTTTCTTAACTGGATGGATGTTTCAGAAAGGCTTAGGACCTAATGCTAACTTCTAAATGGGTGTTTAGATAGTTTTTGGAACTGCTATACTGAAACTTGGTGGGAGGGGAGGTTGGAAGTGGCATTTAGAGTAGGGGAGTGTAGGCATTCTTCATGACAACTGTTACCTACAGAAGTATTATCAATGCCTGGGAGAAGATGTGTTATGTGTTTTGCAACTTTAGACCTAGGTTGGAATCTCTAATGAGAGGAGTCTAGTCCACTGTGAATAGGGTTTCACAGGATTACAAATGTATCATAAGCTCTGAGGCCCATGCTGACAAGCCTTTGTTATCCCCTTTGCCTTCCTCTTCTTTCATACAGTTCCACTTTATGGTGGAAAAGACCAGGTTAGTCATTTAAGGTCTAACAACAGCCTAACAAAATCACTAGGGCTTCCTCAAGCTTTGCAGCAGCTTTTAATTCCACATCCATCTGCCAGTCCTTAGTTTTCCTCAAAACTTTTCCCAATCCAGTTTGAAATAGCTAAGGCATCTGTATAATAATACACACAAGACAGACATGCACTGCTTAAGCTAAATTAAACCAAAATTCTTTCAGTCTTCATCACTGATGCACCATATGCTAGAATAGAAAATAAAGTTGTGCCTGGAAACTGCTGGAAAACACACTTTTCTTAAAAGGACTCAAGATCCTGTCAGTTAAAACTCAGTGAAGAAAATCTCCAACTGCTTGCCTTCAGGAACCTCTGTGTGATGTTGGAGCAAGAAGCTGCAAACAGTAGCTGCCAACCTGGCTGGGACTCCTAGAGCAATCTCCTGAGATCAGTGCTTTGACAGGTCACATCCTCTGTCTGGCACCACCATTCTTTATTTTCATTAAAACTTTCTTTTCCATTTTTTCTTTGTTCTTCTTACTTGAGCCAAAAGAAACAAGAGGGCAGTAAAGCACAATTTTAGCTGAATATGAGTTTTATCATTTTACCACTGCATTACACCACTTACCAAGTATTTAGGTTCTGTTCTGCTAGGAAAAAAACACATGTCAGGATTTAAAGGAAGGCTGTGCTAAGCTTTAGCACACAGACTATAAAGTGTACATGTGAATTATTATTCCTTCAGTCTAAGCAAATCCATATGACATTGTGACTTCATATAGTCTTCACCAGTTCCTGGTACAGCTCTCCGTGGAAAACATCATCTTTTTCAAATCTTTGTCTCTTTATCCAAACTAAACTTTTCAGCAGCTCAAAATCAATTGTAAAAACAAAAATGTTAATGACATTGTTTCTCACATAGCAGAGAAATCAACATTTGAGACCAGCTGCTTAAATGGCAAAGCTAAACAGAGAGCTATATCTAGACCATAAAGAAGCATACTAAGTGTAAATTCATTGAGATCCATTTTTAATTCCTTTTCTTTTTCTTGCAAGTGGCCAGTCTGATGGCACCCCGACCTAAGCCTTCATTTCCTCATCTCTCTTCCCCAGCCCAGCCTGGGAGGTAGCCACTCTACAGAGCCTTTCTCCTACACCAGAGTTCCTGGACTGCAGCTGTGCATGAGGCTGGGAAGGTGTTTACGCTGAAATACTTATTTATCAGGCTGATGTGGCAAATCTGTTCCACAGAGATCATTAACCACAATGTATGGAGAAAGGTGGTACTGAAAAATCTGTCTAACTACTGTCCGTGGCTGAAATTGAGTCCTCCCTGACAGTGTGTTCCCACCAGTTCCTTTGATCTGGAATGGGTATTTGTTGAACCTTGTAGTTGTGAACTGGTTCCAAAAGCCCAATTAGTATGAAGGTAGGCCTGAAAAATTAGGTATGTGCCCTTCTGCCAGTTATGTCCAGAAACTGGGTCACTGAGGGATCAGACAAATCACTGCCCAAAGAAAGGGTATGAGGGAAATGTGAAGCGGTAAAGAGAAGGAAATTAGCTTAATCATTTGATAGCAGCTTGCTGTTAAGTTAGCTAAGTTACACCATGAAACTGTCCTCCCTCAGAGAGATTCAGCCCACATCCCAACAAGTCTCTGCCACCCACCTGCTGCAAAGAAGCAGGCAGTTCCAAGGCATGCTTTGTCTCATCCCAAAGTACGTAGCTAAAGTAGGGCAGACGATCCATGCTCAAATCATGCCTTTTTCTGCTGTGTCACTGTAAGTAGAGCTAAGGGTGACTTCCCTCAGCTGTAACCCTCTGCACTGACAAAGCTAGGTGAGGCAAGTCCCACCCATGTTGTTTCAGACTGTGATGAGGATCACAAAGTAGCTCAGGAGAGGGAAGACTTTTAATAAAATTAACACCACTGAAGGCCAGAGGTACTTTGGAGTTGATTTCCTACTTGGCCCAAATGCTTGATGTTGTCATGGAGAGAGAGCCACTAGAGGACAGGACAACTGTCTCCTGGAGCACTCATCTACCTTTCTAGAGAAGAAGTCCAGCTGAAGACTGGATTATTTCTCACCATACCATCCATACCAGCTCCTTTGCCTGACAGACTAACGTGAATGGAAAGATGGGAAATAAAAGCTACCAAGCGGTAATGGACCCAAAACTCAGTTCAGTCACATCAAGTAAATGTTCCAGGAAGGGAAGAGCATTGAGGAGCATAACTTACAGGCAGAATTTCTTCCAGCTATAAGGCAAAACTAGCAGGATTCTGGCATTCAGGAAATTGGTTCTCATCACTGATGTGACTCTCCTCCTGTCGAAAGAAAGGGAAATGACTAATTTAGGGCAGGCAGAGGGAGTTGGTCCTGAACTGATCTGATGGTTATGCGGACATGACTGTGTCTAAGGGATCAGATGAAAACTTCAGAAGAAAAAAGACTCCACAATGCTTTCTAAATTACTAAACAGTTTTGAGAGAGATTAATAGCACACAGTTTATCATTTGAAAGAAAAGATAGAATTTTATAGCCTTCCAGCATTTGGCCAGGCCAGCTGGAGAAACAGGACAGCTGAAGAAAGAGAAGGACCTTAAACAGGCAAGACAAGACAGTATCTTATAAAATAAATAGCAGTATAAACCCAGAAAATCTGATACTACTTTCTGACTAGTGGTGTTCCAGACCACAGAAAGACTATTACTGTGGACACGATGCGCTATGAATCATCTATGCCAGTAATAACGTGGCATCAAGAACAAGTATCCACTGTGGCCACCAAAAAAAAAAAAAAAAGGAAGAAAAACAGCATAAAAAATGGCAAAGTAATGATAATAATTTGTAGCCATAAATTAGAGATAAGAAAGCATTTGCCACCCCTTAGCTCATCTGCAAACATGTATGATTACTCCCAATGCTATGATGACTAGTTATGTGTCCAGGCTAGAGCTGACCGATAATAGATGTTTTCCTATCTTGTGAATGCTTTTGAGAAAGGACACTTGCAATCATGGTGCTCCACCAGGACAAGTCCTTTCAGACAGGGAGTCTGAGTACAGTCCAAACTGTTGGCACACTCAGCTGCAAGGTGGTCTCCTCTTCTCCCTAAATTTTCCAGAAATTTCAATCTGGAGCAGAGAAATTATTTCCTAAATAGAGAGAAAGGAGGGAATAATATTTCCCTGTACACCCAGCTTCTGGCAATTAGCAGTTTAGAGACTTCTTGAGGCAGAGGTTGGATCTGAACTAACAGGTTTAAGACTCCCCAGTAAGCCTAACCTTCACAAATTTGTCTAATCCCCTTCTTGATATTTTTGGCTTCCACCACATTCTATGGCCAGGAGTACCTCTGTTACTTAGTTTTCTTTTTCCTCTTTTTTTCTTTTTTTTTTCCTCTTTTTTTTCTTCTTCTTTTTTTTCCCCTCTTTTTTCTTTCTTTCTTTTTTTTCTTTCTTACTTTCTCTTATTTCTCAAATTCCAGTCTTCAAGAGCTATTACTGTTTACCTGATTGAGTTTCCTTCCACTGACACTGTAACTGCAAGTAGCTGCTCACAGTCACTTTTTTGAAGGGAGGCTTTAGTGTAGGAATGTCTCTAAATTCCTTCATTATAAATAATAACAAAAAAATGGTTGTTTTTTCTCAAATAGCCTTTTTGTTTATGAATCTTCTTTTTACCTCTCAGTCATTTACCAGTCCTAATGAATAGCATTATTCAATTATTTTTTTACATTTGGTAATTATTGATTGTACTACCTTATCTTTTTTTTTCGTAAGGAATGCACATTTAAATTGAGATTAGCAATCTCCATACCACTTGCAAATGTTTCACTGAACTGCTCCTTTGAATTTTCTTTTAACATTTTCACATATTTATGCTGATCTCCTATTACAACCTTATGTTAGTGTAGTGATTTTTTTTGCTGCATGGAGGATAATTAATTTTCCAAGATATTTTTATTATCTGTATGTTACAATTAATACTATAGAGAAGCTCTTTATAGTAATATCCTGATAAAGGGTCTGTCAACATCTGGTTGAACCTAGCTGGTGCTCAAGCCTGCTTCCAGAATTTCTTCTGTCTTTGTTCATTCTTTGACTATTTGTCTCTCAAAACAATTAGAAAGGATAGCTCAAAACTTACTGTTTGTGTTGCACTCTGTCATGACATTCAGCCATTCTACCTTTGGGATCCCTGAAGCCTTCTGCTGCCACTGCTTCCTTTAACTCCTGACATCAGAGTCCTATACCTGATATGATGTCTTTCTTACCATTATTTCCCTGCTTGGGTAGATATGAATGTAAGGATACTGTGGGATCTGTTGACAAGGCTAGCTTTTGAATTACTTTGAGCTATGTTTAACTATAACATTATTCCTCCTTTGGCAAAACCTATGTTGTTATTGCTTTGTCATTTACACACTAGTGTTACAGTGCTCAAGTAATTGTCCTCTTTCCATTGAGCTTCTGAGATGTCTGCTCTGTCATTTAAAATTAGGCATCCTACTCCACATATGTTGGTGCTTGAACTTTTAATAGAAGTAGCAATATAACTGGCATCTCGTGATTCAATGATAGAATTTACATTTGAGTTTTCCTACTAAAATCCCGATCCTCACATCTGGCACATACTACTTAATTCAAGGAAAAGGAGTTGATCCATTAATTCACTCGATCCTTTCAAGTTTTTAAATAAAGAAAATGTACACTCGTTCACAGAAAACAGCTCTTTTTCTCTACAGGGCTATATGACAAACTACCATTCATGCATGCTGTCATTGAAAAAGACTTAAGAATTCAGACAAGAGATCTGTGGAAAAAGTAATATGTAATAAACGATAGATCATGTGGCTGCAGGAATGAATGCCAAAGTCTATAGCTACTGTTAAGACTTCTTTAATGACACATCTGTAGAATATAAAGCAAAAAAGCCTACATGGAAAAGGAACTTCTAGTCCTCACTGCCTGAGACAGTGGTGGAGAGTGTTTATTGCTAATTGACTAGCCAAAAAACATACCGATTTCTGCCAGAAAATCTCATTTTTAAGCTGCCAATGTATCTCTTCCATAACTTTGCTTATGAAATGTGATTTGGATGATCCTTTACCCACAGCAGGAGAATGACAACCCGCCTGAGTAATTGCAAAGCTACTGCAGTAAATGGGAACTTTAAGATCATTCTGAGGGGCTCTAGCTTCTATGTTTTATATATATTTGTGTCTAAGTGTTGAAGAGTCCACAGTTTTTTGCTTTTTGTCTAATTGCTGTCTGAACAAACTAACTCACATTTACCTTCCTGTATTTGGTTAGAACATCACATCTGTTTTTTAAATCCACAGTGGAACTGATCATTCTGTGTTTTGAAATAGCTTGGAGCAACCTCTACTGGCCGCTGAGGTTTGAAATGGATCTTGACTGAAACTACTAGTTCACACTTGTACAATGTATTGTTTATCTGTACTGTGAAAAACAGTAAACTTGAAGTGCCTGAATATTCAAAAAGTGAATTATAAGCCAAGAAAGATCAACATCTATTAAGATGTTTGTGATTTTTTTCAAAAAGGATGGAATGGCTATCTATTTGAGTTCTACTTTAAGCAGCCTTTAAACATTCCATTGAAGGCTTTCAAAGTGCCTAGTATAAAGACCAAAGATACCAATTAAAATAATTCAGTAAATTTCAGAGAACCTTGGGTCTAAACTCAGATTTAGCCCAGACTCTATAAATATATCAAAGAGGAAAACATTTTATATTAGAGATTTTCTTTTTTTCTAAAAAATCCAGTACTCATTTCTTTTTTTTTTTTTAAAGAGAAATACTGAAAGAATATGTAATTTTACAGAGAACTTGATTTTAAAGATGTGAATTAAAAGGATTTATAAGATGAGTTTGTCCTAACAGAAAACTTGCATAACAAAATATTTAATTTTCTAATTCATTATACATTCACTCGTGCACAGTACAGAATATCACACTCAGCAAAGCTGTCCTACTAAAATAATGAGTAAGGTGGTCTATAAAAGGGTATACAATGTATCATACTAATTTTGGCAAAATGGAAGAAGGTTTATTTTCCCTTTTCCACTCCTTCCTACATCTTCATATTTAAATTATTCCTGAATTAATTTAAGCCCTCTAGAAAAGGGGGTTTAATACTGCTGTAGAAGAATAAGTTTGGGCAAAAAAATCTGCATTTAAAGGAAGATTAAATCACTCGCCTTGTCATAATAAACTCTGTAGTCACCAACTTAGAATCATAGAATGATTTGGGTTGGAAAGGACTTTAAAATCACCTAGTTCCAACCCCACTGCCATGGGCAGGGACACCTCGCACTAGACCACATCACCCAAGGCTCTGTCCAGCCTGGCCTTGAACACTACCAGGGATGGAGCATTCACCACTTCTTTGGGCAACCTGTTCCAGTGCCCCACCACCCTCACTGTAAAGAACTTCCTTATATCTAATCTAAACTTCCCCTGTTTAAGTTTGGACCCATTACCCCTTGTCCTATCACCACCGTCCCTGACGAAGAGTCCCTCTCCAGCATCCCTGTAGGCCCCCTTCAGATACTGGAAGGCTGATATGAGGTGTCCATGCAGTCTTCTCTTCTCCAGGCTGAACAGTCCCAACTTTCTCAGCCTGTCTTCATAGAATAGGTGCTCCAGCCCCCTGATCATCCTCGTGGCCCTCCTCTGGACTTGCTCCAACAGCTCCATGTCTTTCTTGTGTTGAGGACACCAAAGCTGTACACAATACTCCAAGTGAGGTCTCACAAGAGCAGAGTAGAGGGGCAGGACCACCTCCTTCGACCTACTGGTCATGCTTCTTTTGATACAGCCCAGGACACGGTTGGCTCTCTGGGCTGTGAGTGCACACTGCCGGCTCATAGAATCATAGAATCAGCTAGGTTGGAAAAGACCTTTAAGATCATCAAGTCAAACCATTACCCCAGGACTGCCAAGATGTTCAGTTTCTCATTGATCAACGCTCCCAAGTCCTTCTCAGCAGGGCTGCTCTGAATCACTTCTCCACCCAGCCTGTAGCTGTGCCTGGGATTGTCCAGACCCAGGTATGGGACCTTGCACTTCACTTGGTTGAACTTCATGAGGTTGGCATTGGTCCACCTCTCAAGTGTGTCAAAGTCCCTCTGGATGGCATGCCTGCTCTCCAGCGTATCAATCAAACTACACAGCTTATTGTCATTGCTCTCCAGTGTATCAATCAAACTACACAGCTTATTGTCATTGGCAAGCTTTCTGAGGGTGCACTCCATCCCACAGTCCATGTTGCTGACAAAGATGTTGAACAGGACTGGTCCCAACACTGACCCCTGAGGAACATCACTCATTACTGGTCTCCAGCTGGACACTGAGCTGTTGACCACAACTCTTCGCATGTGGCCATCCAGCCAGTTCTTTATCTACTGGGTGGTCCATCCATCAAATTGGTGTCTCTCCAGTTTAGAGATAAGGATGTCATGCAGGACAATGTTGAACACTTTACACAAGTCCAGGTAGAAGATGTCAACTGCTTTGCCCCTCTCCATCAGTTCTGTAGCCCCATCTTAGAAGGCTACCAAATTAGCCAGGCATGATTTGCCCTTAGTGAAGCCATGTTGGCTGTCACCAACCACTTTGTTGTTCTTCATGTGCCTTAGCATGATTTCCAAGTGTATCTGCTCTATGATCCTGCTAGGCACCGAGGGAGACTGACTGGTCTGTAGTTCCCTGGGTCTTCCATTTTGTCCTTCTTGAAAATGGGGGTTATATTTCAATTTTTCCAGTCATCGCAAACTTCACCTGACTGCCATGATTTTTCAGATATGGACAGTGGCTTAGCAATTCCATCTGTCAGCTCCTTCAGGACCCATGGATGGATTTCATCCAGAACTTTCAGAACAACCTCTTAGAAAATTTAGTCTATATAGAGAAATACTAAAGGAAGTAGAATATCTTAAAATCACACCTCAGCATTTTTATATATCAGTAAGCATTTCTTCATCAGTTTTGGCTGTGACAGGGAGGGTATTATCATGGCATATACTGTTGGATCTCCTGTACAGTCAAGTATAGCAAATAATGAAAACCAAAATTAGTTCTTTTCTGTTGAATATTCAGGCCTTATTTCCTAAAACTGGAAGCTCTTTGGAAAGAATGCTTAATTTCACAGTGTGAGAAATAGCCTATGAGCCGCTGCTCATAGATGAACTTATTACCCATTGGAAAGGTATACTAGTGTCAGGAGCTGGTCATATACTTTGCATTGTAAGACTAAAGCAAGATTAAATGAAAAGACATTGAGAAGAAAAATAAGACTTCTATATCTTCCTAACGTATTTTTAAATTGGTCTGCCTCTGAAAAGTAAGTAATTTGGACTGGAGCTCCAGTCCCCTGGACATTTTTACTAGTAAAACTGAGAAGCTCTTGTCTAAGTCTTTGTCCACTGTTTACAAATACAGATTTTAAGATTATTTACAAGCATGTTTTTTCTTATTCAATTTAGATCATATTTTAAAAGCTGAACAATTTAAAATGCATTGAAGGTAACTACGAATGGTGTATAACCTAATGTTTCTAAACAGAAGCCTTGGGCTCAAAGTCTCTAATGTACAATGTTTGAATGATATGTTCACCTTTGAATGTAAAGGTTGGAATTATGGAATGAATGATGTCATCATACTCTTGAGAGTTTTAAATCTACATCTTTGACTAGCTGGTGTCTCTTTTCATGTCAGAGAATAGAATCTGTAATATAATATTTGGAATGTAATAATCCCAGTTGCATAATATTCAGGTTTTTACTCAATATGTGCTTCTTGGTATATCCAGTAGTGTCATCAGCAAGTTTATTTTATTAGACAGAGTCTTACTGTCAATGTAATTATCAGGATTAGAAACAGCAGAAGGATGGTCTCAGAATAAGAGATATCAACTGCTTTTCCAAATAGATTCTTAAATACTCATCTGTTGGATCTTTCCAAAAGTATCTAATGAAACTCAAAAAAATCAGCAAAATAATCTGCAAACTCTTTGCTATAAACAGATGCTAAAAACCCAATTAAAACCATCCCAGAATAATAGACTGAAGAATTACTGTGGTATGGCTTTGATCTTTTCACTGTTGGCTGCTACTTTAAAATCTAAACACAATCAAAGATAGGTTTCCTAAAAGGATAAAGATTGAACCCCCTTGGTACACTGCTTTTGGCTGGTGAATGCCTCAATCTGTTTCTCCATGACCTTTAAGGAAGAAACCCAAAACTAAACAGAGCAAACAAACAAAGCAACCCACAGAAAAAATCCCAAAGGACTTTACATCGAGGGTCGTTCATAGATACTGAGGTTTCATTCAGTAACTCTAGGACACAAGGCATGCAGCAACAGGCATCTAGGAGCATGCCACAACATTGTAAGTGTAGGTGTTGACAGTGCATGGTAAAAAATGAGGTAAGTAGAATTTGAGGGAAAACAAATGTCAGTTAAAAGCAAGAGAACAATCTTTATGGTTCCTCTTTTGATTCCAGTGTACTGTAGCCTTACATCTAGCTTTATGAAAGGACTACATGCAGCTGTGTGGTCCTAAAACAGTAGAGGGGAAAAAAATGCTGTGAAAGACACATTTTTTCCTTTTCCTACTTGTTTTCAAGGAATTAGAATCCTTAATCAAGTCAGAAGCAGATTAAAAACTAGAAAAATTTTTTGGAAAAAAAGATCCATTCCCCCTGTGTAAAGAAATCGAAATTGCTAATACAATTTGTCGTGTTTCCTTTCACGTCAAATTTCAAACCTTTGCCCAAAAAGTGAAATAATTTTACTGAAAAATTAGTTGTTGTAGCTTGTGATGCATTTACAAAACTTACTTGTTTCATAATGTTTTAGATCCAGGTTTTTGTGATGTATAAAAGTGTGGAAAAGCAAACTAATGCAAGGTTTAGCAAGGAACTGAATTCAGTAACAGTAAGCTCTGTGTAAAACATGTGCCCGCTGGAGACCATCATGGATTGGAGAGTGCAAATCACTGTCACTTTTATTGACCGTGTAAAGATATCAAATCATCTCAGCTGTCTTACATTATGCTTATCAGGTCTAGTTTACTTTATTACTGAGGTAATTATCAGCATGGGGACTAGGAACCAGTCAATGGAATATTCTGCTAGTGTGACAACAGCAGTCACTGAGTCTTCTATTTTTCTCACCTTTTCTGTGGCTTTTACATGTAATGGACAGGCTTATATGTCATGCAAACAGTGGGGTAACATGAAGAGAAGACCAATTTCTAGAACTGAAATTTAGTCACAAGAGAAAGTGGGTGGCCTCTTAATACTTAATGATATGGAGCATGGTGTCTGACAAATCCACTTTGATTTAATTCTTCTACTTAAAGGTCAAAGTCTGAGAACAGAAATGTCTTACCAATCATGAAACCTTTTGATGACCTTCAGTAAGGGAAATCCTTGTATCTAGTAAGCCTTTGAAATCTAGATAGACAGAGTTGAAAATCCTTTACTAGAAATATGAAGTAAGAATCAGTATTTGCCAAACTAACATGACGTGTTTCCAAAATATATGCTGCCATGTATGCAGCAACCAGAGAGAGGAAAATGAATTCAAGCTGTTAAAGGAGTAGCATTTCTAACAAAAAACCCCAAGAAATTTGCTGATAAATGCCAACTTAAGTTTAGTGAACATTAATGTTCTCAAGGGGACCTCTTAATCAGTGAAGGGAGGCATTTAGTAATCTCACTTAGCCACTCTTAATCTTGTCCTAAAGTTAGCCATACATGTATTCTCCTCAACAATCAGTTCAGCCAGTCCTCTAAATTAAAGAGAAAAATAAACTGTAACATTCACCTTGGACTCTGGAGACTGGCTAGTTTGATAATACTGTCTTCAACATCATAGAGCTGGAGTGCAATAACTGGTTTTGTACTCTACAAGCTCATGTCTCTGGACTTAATTGCAGCACAGCATGAACCATCAAGATCACCTGCACTTACAAGAGTGATTGATAAGTTAGTCTTCCTCTCATCATTGATAGACTGCTATCTGGAAACAGGATACAAAGTTGAATCAGAAATAAGTATAATGGAAGGAAAGAGAACAATTGCATTACTGTACATAGTAAATCCTTTCATACCTATCCACAAAATGTTGTCCTTAGGCAGTTGAGAAAAGTACCTAAGAGGGAAAAGCAAACATATTATTTTTTTGAAGAGACCTCAGTAATTCAATTATTGAGGCTCACAAGTTCAGCAAAAAAGGGAGACAGATATCCTCAAAAAGGACAGGATAGGACTCACAATTATCTACCAGATTACTGTGTCTCCTAAGAGAAAAGAAATTGTGAGAATGTGTTCAGTTACTGAAAGAAAGCCCAAATAAACCTGCTAACCTAACAGAGACAACAGGATTCTTGAAATAAGTGTTAAACTAATTTTGACTATTGTGTAATGTCTTCATGACTAAATATCAACCTCAAATAGACAGAGCAGTGGAAACCTTTATTGGTGTCAGATTCCTTTCAGTTACAACAGCAGGAAAAATTTGCTGTTATATTCAGCCAGCTTCACCCTGGGAGAGGAGTAGGGTGGGGTTAGGATAGCACTACTATAACCCAGTGGCATAGTAGTTAATTGCAAGGTTAACTGAATTGATGGCTCAAAGATTCATAAACTGAATGTTAAATTAACTGAATGGATGTTCCAGAGGTGTAAAAATTCAGTATAGTCCAAATGAAAAGTAGTAAAAAAATGTTTTCTGTGTTTTACCTTGACTGAACTGCTGGTACAATTTGTTCATTCTTTTGATTTGTTCAATTCAAAGGGGATTAGTTTCAAGTCATAATTGTAAAGATCTGTGCAAATAGCACCAGAGGTCATGAGAAATGTGGTATTCCCTTTGCTGCTAGACCATATTTTGCAATGGCATTGTTCTTCCACACTTTTTTCTTTAAGATAGGTAAATTACACCTATATGTGTTGCACTTCTTAGTTCCTTTGCCCCAGCAAGTTCTTGGTGATTTGACTGCTCATACAAACTGATTCTTAGAGGAGGTGAAGTCTGCATGTTTCTGAGCAAAGATTCCCAGGATCTTCTGTTTGCTATTCAGCCCCTAGGTTGGGAAGATTTGATTCAATATGAAGGCACGACTTTTTCTGTCATTGGCTGGAAGGGACAGTGTTATAGAGGGCCTTGATGAAAAGATTTTCTTGATTTGAGTCACTGACCTTAGGTTGTCTTCTGAAGCATGAGGATTAGTTGCTTTTCTTTTGCAAAAAAAATTTAAATGGTCTTGAACTACTATTTGAATATATAGCAGTCTCTTGAAATGTATGCCCAAGACAAAAGCCAATACACTGAGAAGTGAATTCCATAAATCATTTTTGCTGAAGAGTTCAATGAGAAATATTTGCAGGTATTTATGTTGGATTGTTCTGTTGACAGATTTCTTCTTAATTTTGCGTAGTGGAAAAAGGTAAATCAGGATGCACAAATGTGCTGTTACGTATCACTCTTTTACAGCTTCTCACTCTTTTCAACAGCTGTGTCTTAGAAGGATTAGAAAATGAGCTGGAACTGAGTACTATATATTTTTCATGGAATGAACAGCATCATTTGTGGATTATTCTTCAAGACCTGAGGCTTTTCTATTTCATAACAGTGCAATTGTTCCCAGGAGATCATCTGCAAACAAAAGGCTTTTTCTTCAAGGAAAGAAGGTAATTACCTTATTTATAATTTCTCAGAGGAAAGTTATGGATAAAAAATGCTTGTATAAAACCAAGGTACTAAATTAAGGTGTTCATTAGAATCATGGAATATCTCAATTTGAAAGAGACCTGTAAAGATCATTGAGTCCAACTGTCTGCTCCTACCTGAAACTAAACCATATGACTCAGAATCATCCAGATGCTCCTTGAACTGCAAAAGGCTCAGTGCTATGAGCCCTTCCCTGGGGAATCTGTTCCAGTGACCAACCACCCTCTCAGTAAAGAACCTTTTCTTAATGTCAAATCTGAACTTCCCCTGATGCAGCTTCATTCCATTTCCTTGTGTCCTACTGCTAGTCATCACAGGAGATCAGCATCACCCATTTCACTGTCCCCCTTGAGGAAGTTGTAGACTGTGAGGAGGGCACTCCTCAGCCTTCTCTTTGCCAAGCTGAGAAAACGAAGTAACTTCAGCTGTTCCTCCTAAGTCTTACCTTCGAGGCCTTTCACCATCTTAATCGCCCTCCTCTGGACACACTTTAATAGTGTGATGTCCTTTTGTTAAGGAGCATAAAACCACACACAGTATTCAAGGTGGGGCTGCCCCAGTCAAATCCAATCGTTATCAGATGTCAGCCTACATAGCGCACTCTTCATTGGGTGTCTCTAGGAACAAGATGTTGTATCAGTAGTGATAGAATTTAATTTTTGTTCTTCTTGGTCCAAAATGCAGTACATTTGCATTTTAAAGTTCTTAAGTCTTGTGGTATTTACTGATTTTTCATCAGTTAGAAGCAAATGCTGATCATTACTCTCATCTTTCTGAAGTATTTGCCAAAGAAAATTGAATAAATTAAATATAATAATGAAAGTATACCAGGTTTCTGTGAGCAAACCAGAGTTCCCCATAGTTGGCTGTTTTGCCATAAGTAAACATTTATGATCATTTGTCTTCCTCACTGAACAACGTTTCAAGAAGGAACCACTTAGTCTCTTATCATTTGCTATGTATGCATCTTGGAAGGTCAATATGAAACAAAAAGACAAAGTATGATAAATTGAGACTGAAGTCCAAGCTGAGAGGTCTCGTAGAGGACATAAGGCTGAAAATAAGAATGAAAACAACTTGGCAAGTATATTAAAGTTACGAAAATATTCAGTTTGGGCAAGGATGCTTGAAACAGCTTCTTGACATTATTCTTCTCTGCACAACTATGCAAAAATGGCTCAGAAGCAGACAAAAGCATTTCCTGGGCCCATTTCAGGGGGGAAAGGGGAGACAGATACTGGAAAAAAAGACCAAAGTACTTCAGTAATTAATTTTTCTAGTGTCTATCCATCCATCCAGATCTGAAATAGGGGACAAGTAGTCCCTCTGTGTTAAATGTGATGGCATGAAGCCTAAGAGTGGGATTTGCAATAGCCAGCACTCTGACCTCTAAACCTCTCTGCATGCAGATTTTACTATCCATATCAAAATTCTGATCTCATGCATGGATTTTCTCTGTCTGTGTTTGAAGTTGTCTCATGGAATTCACCATGGTTTCTTTCTTTTCCTCTCAACTTCTTTTCTTCTATAGTGTGAGATTCATCATAGTTGCTCATCAGCATGTTATGAATTTTAATGTTGCAATATTTCACAAGCATTTAAAAACAGGTCCAGTTATAAATTCAGCTTCTATTCCATAAAGGAGAGGGGGAACTCAGAGAGTACACAGACAAGAAAGAAACATGTTACATCATTTAGATTGTTTCAGGTACTGATCTCAGTATAGATTCCATAACACGCTTCTCACTTCAAAGTCTTTCCTTGATTCATCTTCAATGACTCTGAAGTTCAGTCTCTCAAAAGCTTGCTAAGTACTGTGCAAGAGAAACCTCTAACCATCACATTTTCCTAGACTACTCTGAGTTAGTGCTCAGCCTGTATCCTTCTCCTTTTTAATTAAAAATTTTTCCACAAAGGACTTGAGCTCCTATTTAATCATCAAATTCACAAAGCTTGTGATCACTTGAGATTCTGAATTTTGACATAAATAAAAAAAGAAGAATATAATTTTCACTCACATATGTTCTATTTTGGTGTCAAGTTCATTTCCATCTCTGTCAAATAAAACTTACATAGATCACTTTGACACTCTGTTGAGAAACCCACTGACTTAGTAAAATCCCTTTTGCATCAAGATTTCATTTAGGAATAATATGATGACCTAGTATCCAGATCTGGTTGTAATTTCACTACCTGAGAAAATATTCATATTAGTTCTGATTCAAAAATGTTCACCAGCTCTGAACTGATTCTGGAAAAGTTCATAGAGCTTTAATTAAAAATTAAGCTCAACCATAATTTTCAAGTTGTGGGAACTGCCTTTCCTCAGCCCTTAAGGATTCAATAAGGTTGTCCTAATTTGCTGTTAAATGTGTGTTTATTTGAAACGCTGAAAGAATCTTGAAATGAAAAACTACCTTCTGAGATCAGGGGTGGGGGGAGCTACAGAACCCTGATTTAGGCTCCTAGATGAAATGAAAGTCACTTCCATGCTCCAAAGTCCCGAGACATAGAAGCACAGCTCTTCCAGAGGAACAAGCTGAGTTTTTTTAAAGGTTTTATAATGGAAGTCACAGGATTTACAAGGGACAAGGTCTGGATTTATTCCATCGTGGCTGTAGAAAAATAAATGCCACATTCATAACTCTGTTGCTGTTCTTCTGTGCCTCTGGGTGCCATCAGAAGATGGCTATGTCAACCCATACGTTAACTTACGAGCAAGCTGGTCTCACCAACTCTCCCCTATCGTGTGTCCCCCAGTATCCCTTTGCAGGCATCTGTATTTCTCTGGCCCTTCAGTAACTCTTCCTACACTAGCAGAAAGGACAGCATTTACTTTCCTGTGTTGGTCCCTGCAGCAGCTTACTGTGGGGTGAGAGAGTGCCAAGGATCAATATGAGACAAGTGTCTGGGAGCTGTGGCCAAGGCAAGGGAAGTTTGGAGTGTATTTTAGTTACAGCAAGTTGTAGGCTTGACTCATAACATCAGCCAACAGCCTTGCTCAGTGTGGTAAAAACTCTTCTGATCCCTCAGGTGTCTGTGCAACGTCAGATGGAAAATGTGCTCCAGTGGGCGGGAACTGAAGAAAGATCTTTACTCCCAATTCTCTAACTGATCTACTCCTCTCACAGCCCCATTTTGAATCTTCTGGTTGGTCTAAAGATCAGGCCAAAAATTTTTGTTAGCTTATGTGTATATGATCACATGCACATAGAAACAAATTGATGAGGTTATAAGAGAGCAGGGTCAGAGCAACTCAGATTTTGACTCACATGTAGTCTTGAAGTCTATTGTTTGTTAGAAGCCAAATATGCCATGTCCTCAAAGGGTTTAAGTCATTCCCACAGTGTTGGGAGGGTATTCCTACAATGCATTATAGTATTTCCTGAAAGCCAAGTGTATTTTATGTCCTGGAATTGTTCAGATTTCACCTCCACTAAGTCTAAGCTTTTGGTCATTTTCTTTGTGGAAATGCTTAGCAAGTGTGAAAGCATACCATTCAAAGGCTGAAGAAAAGTTTTAATTCATTTTGTTCCATTTGCCAAAGGTATGATATAATCCATCATGGGAAAAAAAAATGCTGTGTAAAATGGCATAAATGATTAAGACTGAGTGGATGTGATTAAAACCCTCGGTAGTTCAAGTGTTTGCTTAATTTTTGTTGAAAAAGTTGTCCTGCTGTTATTTGGATGGTATATTGGGACAGAGTAACCTATCTCAATAATTTTAGGTTTTAGGTTTGTTCTTTTTAGTGTGGGTTGTTGTTTTGGTTTTTTTTTTTGGGGGGGGGGGGAAGGTGGGTGTGTTTTCTTTTTCTGTAATCACATGAGAATACTCCAGAGTTTAAAGACATCCATGAAAATAAACTGAACATTTCAGTACTCAGGAGGGAAACATTTTTTTTTAAAAATAATCTTTCTCCTTTTCAGAACAAGTGAGAATCAAGAACTCACTACTAACTTTATTAACAAATCAGTTTAAATCAGTTATAACCCCTATATAAACTATTCATGAAACATCCAACACTGACTTCTGGGTGACAGCTTATTATCTTAGAGACTTTTTTCCTCAAACTTGAGAAAGTCTACTGCCTGCTTAATCCAAACATCGAAATTATTCTTTTTAACTGAAATATACTTACTTTTCTTGGCAGCTTGAACTGATGTACAGTGGCCAAGTGACTTCAGTTTTGTTGGGTCTTTGGATACGCCTTCTTGACCATTCCTGAGAAAGGGGAAACCTGACTCTTTCACCTGTACTGTGAGTTCAAGAAAGGGTACAAAAAAAAAAGTCATCTAATCTGAACTCTGAAGCTTCATCATAATAATAAAGACTAATTTATTTTTCCCCACCATTAAATGTAGGACTAATAAATGCTGTACTTGTTTATTTGTAAAAAGTGACTTTTTTCTTTTTTTCATCCTCCAGATTAAGACTGTATTTGTCCAGCAGACTTTGTGAGTTCTGTATCTCATGACTCATGTAGTTCTCTAGATTTGACTTGGAAGTTGCACTGTCAGGCCACCTTAAGATACTCATCAGAATCCCTGCTACTTCCACTGCTGTTTGAACAAAATAACTCTTGTAAGTGTTCCCTAGCTTTTTCCAGTCAAAATAAGCCAAAACTGCTGAAGCTATTTCAACGTAGTGTCTCTGCCAGTTGGCTTATTCAGACTGAAGTACAGCAGAGTCTCATCACGCTTGATCCTTGACTGGCAGATTTGCAGGCTTGGTGATTTCGGGTGATGTTGTGCAACTGACATTGGGCTAGTAACAATAGCATCTTCAGTCAACACAGCTGGAGCAGTAAGCATGCGCGTATCCAGTATATTGGTGGATGAGCTAAAATAAGGAAAGTTTGCAATTTTATGTGTCCTTCTTTTACTCACCCTGTGAAATCTGAGGGAAGACCACAATTTGGGTGGTATCTTCAAATTGTCCAGTCTCTTCGGCTGGATAAATAATGTTTGATAAATGTTTTCTTAATACTTGAATTTCTTAGTAAGTAAAGTATCAGCATCTCAGTCTGGGAGTCCAGAACAGAAGTACCCTGCTGTGAAGGAGGCTGCCTAAGGTTGCCTTGTAACTCATAAAAATGTGGAGTTATCATGCGCTCAGTCTCTTATTGGCAAGCTAGTGGATGTACCTGCTGATGGTAAAAACACTACCTTTGCTGTGTCTGTGGAGATATTCAGTCTCTGCTTAGGCTGAAAAGAAGTATCTTTCCTCAGACATTGGCAGAAAGCTTGAAAGAGGAAAGGAGACAGAAATTCTGTTTAAGTGTTTCACTCTCTTCACAAAAAAGAAAATGTGCGGGGGGGGGGACTTGATTTAAAAAGCTTAAGGCCAACTATACTTAGTAGTTCATGCTTAGTTTTGCTTTTTGCTATTAATGCCTAATCTGTTCACTTTAGCTTTTTTATTAGAGAAAAATATAGTCAGGAACCTTCAGTGTACAGATTTGGCAGTCAGGTCCTGAATCCGATCTCATTCAGGGACACATCAGTTGCAGCTCTGTTAAAATGAGTGGACTTGTTTCAGTTTTATGCTAGAGGAGCTGAAAAAAATGTATCAGGCCCTGGAATTCAAATAGAAGAAAAAAAACCAACACAAACCAATAAAACAAGAAAAATAAAAAACCAGTACTGCATTAACTTGAAATATTCAAGGGTCCAACATAGTCAAAATAAAATTGAATGGTTTAAAATGTCACACTTCTATGTCACACATGTATCATAGAAATATGTTACATACAGAAGCTCAGTTCTGCTCATACAATTCAGCCTGCCCTACTTCAGGGCATTGCTTTTGACTTCGATAAGTTTTTGTTCTTCCAATTTGTGATTTTTTTTTGCTGTTCATTTTTCTCAAGAGTTGGCTTCCTAACCCTGAAAGACTGTACACTAAGGAAAGGCTGGCTGCAGCCCTGCTGATGAACCTCCATGTCCACGCAGGATCCGTTGAGGACACTCACGTGTGTTCCTGGCACCCTCTGGTGGGTGGTCTTGCTCATACCAACAGAAAAGGGAGACATCCTAATTCGGCCAATTCAGTGAGTTTCACACAACTCTGCAACGTGTATGAAAGTTGACAAAGAGCATTTAACAACCAGATTGTGTTCAGAAGGTACGTTTTTGCTAGGTTTGATAATTTACTTTTATATCTATTACAATACAAACCTAGACTGCTATATCAAAATATCTCTTCACCCCTACCATGTATGGGTGAAGAGAGACATGGCATATGTGCACTTTTACTACTTTAGGGCGGTTATGAAGAGTAGGAAGACAATAGAAATTTGTCAGGCAAAACATTTTTGTTGCCTATTTTCATACAGGCTCCAGGATTTTCTTCCAGACATTGATGAGTTAACAAAGCAGGTACAAAAATTGTTCCTGGTTGAAAAATACTGAGGGGATTTGGTTTAGCAACAGCTTTTAACCTTTTAAGTCACCCCAAAAGCCTTTTTTGATACTGCAAGCTCTTCAGTGTCAGAGGACTCTTACCCTGGGCATTTCACAGCGGCAAAACAAAGCAGCATGTGTTTCTAAGAGGCTCACGGTACCCCGTGTCTTTCTGTCTACTAGAGCTGGTTCATTATATTCAATACCTAGGTGAAGTAGCCTTCAGATGTTCCCCAGCTTGAACTTTCTGTCTAGGTAACAGTGTATACTAGAAAGCACTCAAAACAAGACTATGAAATTTGCTTCTAAATATAGCAGCTGAGGAAGATTTTATGATATAAAAAACCACCAGCAGAGGCTGTATGTCTCCCTCCTCAGACCCCAAATGTAAACCAGATGAAAAAACAATTGTCTGATGGCTAAATACTATACAAAATTCCTGTGCAAATGCCAGCAATATAACTCTCTTCTCATTAGATCTGGCTAAAAAATTCTTTCAAACTAAATGAAAACATGTTCCGAAACTCAGGCAAAACCTCCTCTGAAGTTAAAAATATTCAGTTAATTTCTTTCTCATTTTTCTTCATTTCTTTATTGTTTCATTTCAGCCCAATAAAAGAAGTAGCTATGTACACCTGATAGCAACCGTTTCTAATCCAGTAGGACCTGGAAACTTTCAAGAATAGATATTGGTGTGATGACATCAGTCTGCGGTGGTTAGATTATAAATTGAGAAGTTTGCATTTGCTTCTAGGAAGCACTCAAGTTTTTGGCTCCTTCTCTATATATGCCTTTGGAGCAATATGTACACCATATTAACACATAATGTAATCCCATTTTCATGTGATCTCTGCCGAGCCATCTGCCTCAGCTGGTTATATAGTCAAGAAGACATTCATGTTACTGTTGATAATTTGTGTGCCATGCAGCACTCACAAGCTTATTACTTGCAAGATGACTGAAAAGAAGGTCAAATCCATTGACATGGACAGCTTGGCTGTAATGCTACTACTCCTCATGTACATAAATATTCATCACAAGAAATGTCTCCTAATTCTGTTGTTACTACATAAAGAATCTTATTTCTAAAACCAGGGAGGCTTCATTTTCATGTTCTTTGGTTAATACCTGAGAAGACTTCAGCAGTCAGTTTTCTCTGATTCGTATGAATTTTTAGGGATTGCCAATTTCTACTCAAGCTTATGACGATGAGTACCCTTTTTTTTGAAAAATAGTCATGTGGGAGCAACATCACTATTTGAATATAGTAGTGTTTAAAAGCTAGATACATGTTGTGACAAAAGGGTGATTCCTGAAGTGTTGGTTGGTGTCTCCACTTCCTGCCACCTGGAGGAAGGACAGAGGATAATAACCATGAGGACATGCATCTGCCTGTCTCCAAACCGATCCTGGGAGACTGGTAGAAAATAAACATACTCCTGGATTTTCTGAACTTTTACTTGATAGTCACTATCACCTCAAAAAGTTTCAGAAAAGTAGTTCTGCTTCTGGATTTGGGAATTCAGAGAACACAGCCTATTGGAGTTAATTAAACACTGTCAGGGAGTCACCTGGGCAATTTAACTATCTGTACTTGAACAATCAGAATAGTATCTGTCTTGGCTCTGGATCAAGATAACAAGCAATTCCCAGACATCTGGTGGTGGATACGGGCCATAGGTAATTCCAAACAGCCATTTTTATGTATCCAGTCCTGTTTAGAGATTAGAAGCGTTTAGCAGTATGGAGACAAGACACTGCCAGTTGGGCACATGACTACAGAAAGGGCCCCGGCTGTTTTCTTTATCAATATTGGTGCTGAAAAATGTATCTTATATTTGCTAGAGCTGCCTGAACTCACACTTCAGATGGCATCAATTTGAAAGAAAATAAATTCACTCTTGAAAAGGCAGAGTTAAAATTTTGGTTGGGGAATTAGAAACAGCTATGAAAATCAATGTAATAATGTATGTGCGCTGTTAGATTTAAGTTCATAATTAAAAAGGAAGTTTTCTCTTTTAGCTGATTTTGTGGCTTACCCCTTTCTATTATCTTAGTGCATATGCATTGCTTGTCATGTTCTCTTCAGATTAAATTACTCTCCTTGCCTTTTACACCATTCAAAAGGCTGTTCCAGAACTTTACAAATCATGTCATATGAGAAATACTGGTGTCAGTGTATCAAGCTCAACATGCCTGGTTTGCATTTTAGCCTTCCTTGACAGGAAAGCTAAACGATATGTTAAAGTAACACAGATGACAGACTTAGTAGTTACTGCTGTTAAAGCTGTGCTGGAGACTAATTGAAGCAGCAGAGCTTACTTCCAAAACGGCTGTTCAAACTGATCTTGCAATCTCTGTGTCCCATCACTGTAACTTCCTTTTTCACCTCTTTGTCTAGGAACAGGGATGAAAATCCCAGTTGATCCAGTCCCACCTGCAGGTTGCCTAGTTCCCCCCAGGAGCTGCCAGTGTTAGCTGACAGGACTTAGCATGTTGGAAAGGTCTTGACTTTCTTTGTACCAATGAAACAGACTAAATAGATGTCACCGTACACCTCTCTATTTTGTGTGCAATGAGAATATGAATGTTAGTCAGATTAATCCCCTCCACTGGCCTGAGTTGACACAAGCTTCTTTTCTTCACTACTAATGTATTAGATTTTATAATCTCGCATGTCCTCTTTTTGAGATAAGGGTGAGTCAAAGGAGAAGAAAATGTCAATGTATTGAATTATTCTGGTAGTAAAATAAAATAAAACAGGAAGAAACAGGCTATGTGTCCTGAAACTAGCATATCCAGACCTTTTGAAGTCTATAGTCTATAAGACTATCAAGTTAGAATGACATATTCAAGGCTATTTATGTGATAGGGTATTCCAGGATGTCATATCAAGATCTGCTTATGCGGAGTATAGTGTATTTTGGATGCCTGAACTTCTGTGATACAGAACTAGTCCTGGTTATATTTACAGATCATCTTCTGTATTCAGAGCTAGGTTCTGCACATCAGCGCAGTCACTGTCCAGTGTACTTTGGTCAACAGACAATAAAGAGTGTCAATCCTTCCCTTGCAGAGAGCATCCACATCAGATGCAGATCTGATGAAACTGTGTTTTTCTTCTCTTTGTAACTTTCAGCCTGAATTGTGGCTGGTGTCTATATTTGAGTGCAGTAGAATAATCTTCAATCACAGCGTTTTTCTCAGAAATTGTAGGTGCAACTCAAAGGAATTGAATTGAGGCCCTAGATTTCAGTATTAGTTTCTGCTGGAAATCTTTATGTGCTTTTTCCCCACACGTGCATGCAATTTCTATTCATCAATTCTTATGGTGAATTTTCATGTTTGCTTTTGCTGCTGTTGAATTCTGTGCTAAGTTCTCTGTTGAGGGAAGCCATAAAATACATGATGAAAGGAAACTTTCAGACTGCATCCTCTGAGGGTCAGGTGTTAGTTAGGCTATGTGTAATGACTATCCGAACATCCCCTTTTAAGTCCTACATGATCTGGAGTGTATCACACACATGTGAGAAGGGATCTTTGCCTCTAAACCCAGTCTAATGTATCATCTCATTGCATGCATCTGCAGGATACTGAGGAGTCTGTTTCCTTCCTCTCTATTCAGGGAGTGCTCTACACAAAAGGAAATCACGAGGAAATGGCGGCTGCTTTATCCAGAATACAGTCTCTGGTGGTCTGGCAAAAGCATAGTACACAGGATTTCATCCAATGCAAGTGGGTCCTGCTAAATCTACTCACTCCTCTTACACAGACAGTTAGGCTTACATGGGCTCTGGAGTAAAATCACTGCCAGAAGGATGGGTGGTCCCAGGGAGTCATAGGTTATATAGGCATCAGAGGGTCTTTTTTTCATTAAAAGACCCAACATAGTTCAATCTTAAGTCCAGAACTGATGCCTACAGTTTTTTTAAGTTTAGCATCTTAAAACAAGTTCTTGCTACAGTATATCAATGATTGATTTCAGTAAGCGCTCTCCAGTAAATGTTAGTTTAAACCTCAGACCTTCAACCCACAAGTTTTGTGTGTCTATGAGAAGAGATTATTAAAGGGACCAAAACTAACATGGACCAAAGCCTTTTAGCTGGTTTGTATCAGCAAAAATACTACCATATGCTGCCAAAAATCTCCCAAACTATTCCAGATGCTGATGTAAAAGCCTCTTATGTTAAGGAAACAAGGCTGCACAGTGGTTCTGAGAGCAGGATTACCAAGAACTGCTCCAAACTGGATCAATGACCCTGTCTGAGGTTTGCTTTGACTGCCCTCCCCAAGTACAATTCCCACTCAAAAGCCTGGTATTTTCTGGATCAGACTTCTAAATTGTGTAGTTCTTACAAGCCTTTGAGGTACCTCAGCAATTCTAGTGGCTTCTAAAGCGTTTAATTTGTGTAAGCACCTACCAGCCTTTCCACATCTTAATTGAAAATACAGCAAAATCTAGAAGGAAAAGTTACTCTTTATTTAGAAGCAAAAGTAAGAGCATCACTGCTCCTGATTGTGGGCTAAGAAAGTGTTGTCATGGGATGTCCCATGTTTTACAGAGGAACTTCTGCTGAAGAAAATACAATGAATCTTGTAAACTGAAAAAACAAATCAGAAGTTACAAAAAGTCAGGAATAAACCCTAGGGGACATTAAGAGAAGAGACTTTTATTAATAAAAGGGTTTCGGAACTTGGCAGCTGAGAGTTGCAAATCGTAAAAAACGAAAAAATATTTTGTTTCAAGCATAAATATTTTAATTTGATCAAACTGATTTTTTTTTTTAATTTTTTTTTTTTTTTTCAGATTTACCTCTGCTGGAAACATCGGGTGATACCTGAAATAATATTAAATTTTCTTTTTGTTAATTGTATAAAAAAAATATATATGGTGACATGCTGAGAACAATTCAGAGTAGCTTGTTTTCTTTCTTGATGGAATTTGTGAATACGTTGAAGTACAGTCTGCGTCATTTTTATACCGTTTATAAACCAGGTTTTCGCCATGTTCACCTGAAATAGCCGGTAGGTGGCAGAATCGGCTTATTTATTGCTGGGCTGAGCCGAGACACTCTTTTGGAGACTTCTAACCCTATCGAAAAACAGTGTTTGGGCTATGGCCCACTGTGTGGGTCTTACTGACTGTGTTTCCATTTGTATTGCAGTTATTATCTTTTCTACTGTATTATTGAAAGCTAAACTACTGACATGCATGCTAGGGTTTGGTTTTGGGTTTTGTCTGTTGTCGGTTTCTTCAGTTTCAACATCAAGTACACCAGTGTAAGAAGGACTTAAAAATGAGAGGGGGAAAAATCCTGCTGACCCTTTCTGGCCTTAAAGAAAATCCATAAGAAAATCACATTTTACCTGGCTTCCAGCTTTATCTGTAGCTACAATTCTTGTTGTCATCCATTGAGTAGGTTTTTATCATGCCTGAAAGCCCATTTCTGGAAGCTGCCCTGGTAACAAGGATCCTGCTTTGGAAAGGAAGATTTATTGATTTTTTTAGAGTCTGGTTTTATTCCCTCTGCAATGGGGTAAAGCCAAAACCTACATAAAGCTGACAAGATCAATTAGGAAATGGGAAAGCAAGAAAGTAATCCTGCCCTAAGACTATCAGCCTTGGGGGTGAAGTATAGCTTATGAGGTAGAAAGTCCAAACGAAAGTTCCTCTTCTGTCTGACTCATATTTGGCCTTCAGTTATGTTAGGCTGCATTGATCCTGTTTTGTCTTGTGCCTCCATGGGAGATTCCAGCCTGCTCACAAGAAGCATCACCAGCTGAAAATACTGAAACTGGTATAGGCCTGGTATTAGCACTTTGGGATTTGAAACTCTCAAGTGGTGCTCACTATACCACTGCCTGAGGCTGATCTATGAAAAGATTAACATTGAGGAACTAAGAAAAGTCCTCTCTGTCTCCTCTCTCTCTACTTTATTCATCTCTGAGTTTACCACCTAAACACCGTTCCAAGGGGCAACAGCCAGCCTTTTACCTTGTGATCTCAGAAATTTTTGCCTTAAAAATACAATGTGCTGTATCATTTAATCTTAGCAGAATGAAGGAGCAGGTTTATTCATGTATTTATTTGAGAGAAAAAAGCTAACACTAAAAAAAAAATATTGTATGGGAGCTTTTTTATGGGAACTCCCATTTTGGTGCTGTTTAAATTTTGTTTTTCTTTCTTTACGTTTACTTTAGCTATAGCCTTCTAGGCTTGGTGAGGTGCCAAGTACATAGAGATTAAAGCCATGAGCTGGGTTGCAAATTGATGCTATTCCCTTAGAACTGGTTTACTAAGTATGAAGTTGATGTTTATTTAAGCCTAATGAGTGAAAATTACAATATGCAGTACAGTAGAGCCATGAAAATACAGGAGGCCAGATTATAATCTCAGTAAATAAAAAGAAGCTGCTGCTATTCCAACATTAAATGAGATCAGAATCTGACCCCTGAATTTCTGTTATGGGTTGTATGCTAGATCCATCAGA
Organism: Nestor notabilis; assembly: GCF_000696875.1. Taxonomy (NCBI): domain Eukaryota; kingdom Metazoa; phylum Chordata; class Aves; order Psittaciformes; family Psittacidae; genus Nestor; species Nestor notabilis. The sequence continues at coordinate 65,938 of NW_009944017.1, forward strand.
GACCTATTGTGTTGTAATGCTGAATATCTGAGCACTTAATCAGGACCACAGCAATATAATAGAAATTAAATCAGAAGATATCTTCCTACAGAATTTGAATAGACCCTGATGATTCCCAGTGGGCTCAAAACTTAATGTCACCATGCATAGTAGGTACATGCCTATCAGACACTTTAGATAGGATATTTAAAATCCCAACATGCAGGAGCATCCTGAAAGTTGCATGGAAATGCCTCTGCACTCATGGAAACCCCAGCCACATCTCTAACACCTTTTCCTGTGAAGTATGATATGGTGTAGTCAGGCCACTCTTTCATTTTACATAATAACTCAGTGTTTACAGCAGCACTTGCTTAAAGCAAAATATAAAAATTATATGGGCAGCAGGAAGAAGGACATGGGGATTTCCCCTGTCATGTTCTTTTGCTTTCTCCTCTCTTGACCCTTTCCATGCATTAATCATTATTTCTTTTCTGTGCAGTAAAATAGTTTTTCCAAAGCCCTAAATATCAACTCTATCAACCACCACAGATCCTACTTAACCTGAAAAAGGACTTGTCCTAGGTGCTGGGATATTAGAATTCAAATTCCTTTACATCTGCAGATGTACTCGTACAACTCTATGAACATACATAACATTCTCATATCAAAAAAGATTACTCTATTAAAAAGAAATTAGCAAAGACAAGAACATCTGTTGGGGCTGGATGCTTTGCTTGGTAAATTCCTGGGTGGGTAGCAAGGACAACAAGAGACCTGGGGTCTGGAAGGCATTTGCCACTTCTTCATTAATAAATGAAACAAGCTGTGAAACGCTCCCAGTCAGCTAGGTGAACAATTAAACTGTTAAAACAATCCCTACCACAGCTGTGGCCTGGGCAGACTAGTGGTGCCCAGAAATATCCCCACACATAGCTCGGGAATGTGAGAATCTGAAGGGCCATTCCCAACATGCAGCTTTCCTACCTCCACAGGGCTTTGGATCCTAGAAAGTTTATGAGCTTCAACATGAGCTATAGGCTATTCTGTGTTGGTTTACCACAGCATCTGGAAATGTTCCTGGGTGTGTTGAATTCCCTAGCCTAGAGCAAAACGTATTTCCCAGCTCTCAGTCAGGCCAGACCACGAGGTGGGTCAGGGGCCTCTTGGAGCTGTTAGGTCTGCAGTTGCCCTGGGGCTGCACAGCTGTAGGCTGCCAGGCAGCAACATTTCATGAGGCTGTGTCTGTGGTGCCCCCGCATCACCACAATTAGCAGCTGAGTAGGAATTTTAAGTGCTGTGATTTTTGATTGAATGGCCTAGGGTTGACTTGTCTCCAGATTCAGGGTTTTAGGTCTTTTACTGGGCTGGCACACAACATTTAGAACTCCCATCTGGCCATGGGACTTGGGCAATGACTGCAGCAAACAGCAAAGTGTCAGCTCTGGTTTTCCAACAAAATGCCTCCATCTTTTCTTCTTCTTCTGTTTCCCTTGAGAGGAAAGGAAGAGAAATCAGGGGCTCAGAAAGCACAGCTACCCAGCCACAGGGGTTAAAGCTCAGAAGCCCTTGCTTTCCCTGGAGGAAGCTCCGTTCATTGTCAGCAGATGGGAAGGGGAAGCTGGGGGTGGGGGCAGATTGCCGAGGGTATGCTTTGATGTTGGCATGTTTGTTTGCTTTCTGCTTCCTGGCCCCCTACCCGAGGGGCTGGGACTGTCAGTTGTGGAAGAAACACAACAGGATGGCCATCAGCAGCCCGCAGAGAAGACGGCAGCAGATGTCGACAATAGGAGGGGATGCATCAGCTTAAGCCAAATCAGGGAAAACCTGAAAGGATGAGACTGGGCGGGTGAAACAGAGAGATAGGGAATTGTGGTGAGGTAGTAGGTGCCTGTGGTGAGACAGCAATGGCATTTCAAATGAGGAAGACATAGGTGGAGACATTTGGGAAGCTGTGCAGCAAAGCATTCCATTAATTTGTCTGAAAATTACTCGTTTTCAATCCTGACAAAGGTCATATTCACCTGCTTATATGTGAGGATATCATATGCCAACAGGATATGGCCCTATGAGCCTTCAGTCAGCACAAGGCCAGTGGGTGCTAAGTAGCATGTCCTTGAGGTCACACGTCTGTGGTGGGCTCCACGTGGGCACCGTCTCATTTCAGCCGTATTTCAGGCAAACCAGAAGCCATGACAACTTGTTAGGATCTCTGAAACATGGCATGGGTCAGACCTGAAATATTTTCTGAACTTTGCAGATTTTTTAACCAGTTTACATTTATGGTTTCTCATGGCTGAGAAAAGGGAATGACCAAGATAATCTCTCACTAATGGGTAAGAAAGTAGCTCCCGAATCTGTGTGTATTCAGGTTATTTACACATCCACTGTGATACCACACAGAGTAAATGAGAAAGTAAATTAGCTTCAGAATTACTCAGTCAGAATTGCCATCAAGTGGTTAATCTTGAAAATGGTTGACTAGGTCAACCAAGACAGGATGGAAAGCCACAGGATGTCAGTCTGTATCTCATAGTAGCAATGGGACACCCTGCTTTCACCTAGTCATTTATGATTTGCCAATAGACACCTGAATGCAGTGACCCTACTTATGTCCTGGCAGAGACTTACCGGAAATACAAGATCCATATTATGGGTCAACTCCAGGGAGAGTTATAAATAATGACAGCTTTAACTGTGGTTTTCTATTAATAGAGATATTTTTCTCCATAAATGGTACATTTTGTCACCTCAGTCATTTGTATCTTTGTTACTCAGCTGACATAGCACTATAAGATAAAGGTAGGTAATATGCAAAGTAATAAGAGAATATGCAGTACAGTGCAAAGCATTGATCTGTAAATGTTATACTGAAGCGTTTTCTGCCAGGAACACTCTCCTGAGAGAGTTCAAGGAGACATACATGCAAGCAAACAGCGCTGATCAAGCCACTCTGTACTTGCCCTTTCTACCATCAGTGATCCTGTCTCAGCTGCAGGCAGATGTGATGAGCAGTGTGTCTTTGGACAGACTTCTGGGGCTTAAGGGAGCAAATCTCAGTTTTGATTCCACCAGAGAAAGAGAAGATGGAATTCTTATGTCAGAAATTCAAAGAAAGGCATACTGCATGTCTGATACCTGAGCTACAGAAAGTATGTAAACATGTTCCTCTAAGCAAGAAGATTTAAATTACCTAACTGAAGTGGAAGCCACTTCTGTTACACGAAAATCACTTTTCTCTGATGGAAAATTCTAAATAAAATAAAATTAAAAACAAATCAAAACAAAAAACCAACAAACACCAGAGGGCACTCTTTCGTTTTGTTCAAAAGCTGGTTGCAAAGTCATGTCAATAGAGGGGTCATTTGGGATATTCATTTTTTTTCCTTTTTTGTTGTCTCCAGGCTTCTTAGAGAGAGCTTGTCTTCTTTCAGAGAGAAATTATGTTAAATGGCTATTTTGCCCTGCACGCAATTCAGCATTGCAGTAATTACTGATGTATACGATTAAGCATTTAGACCAATCCTGCAATACTTCTCAAGAAAAACATTGCTGAACAACTGGATCTTTACACTCCAACGTCTCTTACGTTCAAGTCTCAGAGCCTTTGATTGGGACCTGAAGTTTCAGGCCATTTATCACCCTTCTCAGACATTTGAGAAATTAATAGTTTCTATTTACAGCTCATTATGAAATTATTAGATATAAGATTATTAGTAAGATGATGGGGTAGGCAATGAGATTGAGAACATCATATGTGCACATGCTCACATGCTGGAGCTATGCATTCATAGCGATGTTTCTGGTTATGCTGTTTTACATGTCAATCAAGAAAACAGGACTTAAGAGGGACTCTGGATACCATATGTAGATGCCTGATACAGAACACTTACTGTGGCTTCTATTGTTCTGATTAATTCAGAGTACAAAATGACAATTTGTAGAATGGGATGGTTAAGGCAAGGAAAAAGCAAATTTTAGGGGGATTTAGCCCTAAATTTACGGCTTTAGGAAATTCACTTCCCCTTTATTATTGGTCATAAGGCCATTTAGCATGATAACAAGAACAAAACACACTTATGTCTGTAGTCGGCAGTGTATTTTGTTCATTATATAGTGATTGTAAGACTGAGCTCATTGAACACAGAAAAAAAAAATATTTACAAAGTATTAACAACTATGTTTTGGACATATGAGGCAGGCAAATTAGATAAAACCTAATCCAAATAAGCTACTTGAAGTACATCAAAATTAATTTACCAACCTCTAACCACGTCTCTGCATATTAGAATTTTTAAACAGTTGAGAAATATTGACATTTCTAGTATCAGGACTGGAGGTGAACCAGACAATATCTACATCAACAAAATGAGTAATTACATACACAAACAAGGTTTGTGGATTGCAATTATCCATTTTGCATGGTCAGCTAACATGAATGCACAGATCCAACTTGAGGCCACAAGACTGTTGTCTCCACAGGCTGATGGAAAATTAGAGATGTGAACAAGTTTGAATGAACAAACACTAATGCAGTTTACCCTATAAAACTCAAACCAATCCAAATGGGAAAAGAGATGGTGGGAAAAGATAAAGCTTACTATTTTTGTTTTAAATAAGCATTTCACAAGAAAACAAAACCCAAGTCCCAAAACTCTTGTACTTTTTGTGTTTGGCCAAAGTTAAAATAAAAGCAACTGAGCAGAAGGGAAAAAAATCTTGTTTTTCAGAATAACTGGACTGAACAGAGTCTGCTTCTCAGCTCCGGCTGTTACAAAAAAAGTCACACTGAGTCTCTTCAGTCAAGTCTTACAGGAGAAGGACCAGTGTGTTGGCTGCTTTTCTGACTTCAGCTTGAGAAGTTTTTGTGCACCTCTTGTCACCACAGTGCACTGAGTTTTACATGTGACTGGGCATCCTAGCTGCATGGATGTTGTATTGCAGGTGTGTCCTTAAAATGGAACACATGTCCTAATAAACCATCTGGACCCTAGCCTTGTTTTCCATAGTCTATCCACAGAAGTCTGTCTGTCTGCCTGCATAATGTTTTGATCTCCAAATGTAAATTAGTACTGTGGGCACCTTTAATAGCTTCCCTTTGCCTGTATTGTGATCTACCAGCATGTTTGAAGAAGTGTTATATTTTCTGTCTACACAGACTTTAGGAGGCCTTGCAGTTATATTATCTCATCTGTGGTTATTCAGCTGCAGAAAATCCCCTTTTCCATGATACAGTTGGAGCCCAATTTACCATATTCCAATTAACTACCTCTCTTAGTATTAGTTTTCATGTGGTCCATTGCTTTTACCTGTGATGGTTTTTTTTTTTACATGTACAGCCAAGTGGTTAGCCAAAGTTCAGGATCTTACAGGTTTAGGAAAAGTAATAATGATGTTTATATACAAACAAGTTACACATAACCCTATTTCCCTAAACAGAGACAAAATGAAAAGCAGGTAAATTGTTTTCTAAAGGTATGTAAGAAGTCACACAATATCAAAAGTTTTCCAGAAGTCCTATGCTGAATACTTTCTGTGCTTCCTCTCAGGTTGATACTTTTAATCCCTTTGCCACTCAGCTGGGGCTCTGAAACTGAAAGCCCAAACTTGGTCTTTCACACATGCAGTCCCTTAAACCTTGATTCTGACCTGGCCTGTTTTCTTTTATTCTAAACTTTCCCAGGATCTGTCACGGTCTCTCTACTAAGTGTCTTTTACCTCACTTGAGTTGTGGACCTCCTTTGTGGATCCAAGATGAAGTCAATGGCAGCTATGAGCATTGTTCAATGCAGCAACATAAATACAAGTAAATATAAAATACCTCCAACCCTCTCCTGTGCTCAGTTTTTCTGTCATAAACTAGGCATTACTGAAGGTGAAAGGAGGGCTTCAGAAAGATATAGAAATGGCAAATGTAAAACAGTCATGATTTCCTGGACAACTAGGATGATCCACTGTGAGTGCTGTGCTTTCCTAAAGCTGCATATTGCCTTATTCTTTTTGTCCTATAAGGCACTAGAAAATCAAATTAAGTAGAAGAAGCTGATGCCTCACAAAATATGCTGTCTTATTCTTTCTTATTCTCAGAGTGGTTATACCAGATACTGCACTATTTCAAGTTTCTTCATTATAACATCCACGCACTCTCCTGACAGGGTATTTCACCCTGAGCTGACACAGATGAACAGGAGCGTTTTTTTCTCCAGATTTTTCTCCATTGTGGGTATGGTCTCTGAAGAAAGCAATAAGCAAGAAACAATATTGACTTCTCTTCCTATTCTGTGTTTTGTTTTTCTTGTTGAAACTGACAGCATAGCTGTGCATACTGTTTGCACTTTTTTGGCTACTTCCCTTAGAAACTGAAGGATATTCATTTCACGTCACTGAAAAGCCATGACACAGCAGATTTCCTGCACTACAGTTGGGTAGAAATGTTCTCGAAATATGAATCTGAGAACAAATCGCTACCTCTTACACAGTTTGTTGCTCTCTGCAGTACTGTTAAAGACTGGTCTGCCCATGTCTTGTGAAATTCACCCTTGTTCTGTGAACCTATGGGATCTATAAGAAACAGTCATGCCCTGCAGTAGAGATTTAAAGACTTAAGAGATCCTTAGACCTGGTCCTTTGCACAGGAGACACATTTCATTCAGCATGAATTTTTTTTAAAATAGAGGCTAGTTTTCATAACTGGTCTTTCAGACTGATTAAAAGCTCTTACTCCACTTCAGCTATTAATCATCCTCAGAACAGATTTATATCACCATTGCTGCATATACTAAAACACAGGTGAGAGAATTCTTTAGGCAAACACAGTATTCCATTTCTGTTATAACTTCAGGGGACACTGTAACATCACTGCCTGTGGTGTCCTTTTCTGGTTCCAATCTGGAATCAAGTACCTGTTTGAGATATGTGACTTCAAAGTGATTCAGGGGCTCATTTCCGCCTGAGGGATGAATTTATTTTCTTTTTTTTTCTCTTCGTGAAATCCACATCTGGATTTTCAGTTCTTTTGAAGCTGAGTTTCAGTGGGTACGATATCACACAACATACTTATTCCAGCTTAGCCAGGTCAAGTAATTAAAAAAAAACCAACCCACACACTTTCTTCCTATTCTACTTGTTGCGTGTCTTCCTGTTTTCACAACTGCAATAGATCTTTATAAGAGAAATCTTTTTGTTAGATAGAATGACCAGCATATGGCTGTACTGGTATTGATGCTGAGACCTGGTACATTAGAGATAAGAATTGCTTCTAGGTATGATAAGAATAAAAACTTTCTCTGGTGGAAAGGTAACGAGTTCATATTTACATAGGGAAAATCAGAGACTGAAACAGAATACTGAGTGAAATCTAATTTCCATCTGACTCTCATGAACACTTTTTATTTTATTGGTCCCATATCTTAGTATAAGCAAAGTGTTTTGGTTTTTTTCCGTGTGGTAAGATTATAATGATTGTTATTTCAATCATTATCAGTCATTTACTGTTTATTGTACAGAAATAAGAAGTCATGAAAAATTAAGAATCTGAGAGAAATGCTTTCAAAATACTTGGGAATCGAGCAAACTTTTTGAAGTTCAGATAATGTGTTCAGAAATCTCTTGTTCTACCCAGTTCATCTTTGGTGCCAAAATCTGAAAAAGCCCAGATTCTGTTGTTCTTTCTGCTTTGTCAGTTTATATATCATGTAGAACATTTTTTTCATAGGAAGCAGTCTCCAATCGTTCCTGCCATTATTAAACAGCTGCCAAATTTTGGCCTGAACTTCTCTGTTGTCTATATTATACCTATTTATCAAGCCATGACCCCTCCAGATGAAGTTATCAAAAGCTTAATTAAATATGTTACTACGAAACATAAAATGGATCTGAAAATATTTTAAGTTCTTTCAAGATCTGAGTTCAGGCTTCTATTATTTTTATCTTGTAGTGACTGAAACCTCATCTGTTGCTATATATTTTATACCAGTGTATAAGGAAGAATCCCACTTCAGTCCTTATGCTATTTGTGCCCTAGGAAACATACACCCTCAAATTCAAGTTTTAGAAGTCAAATGAAGGAGGAAATTAATTTATTATTTGTCTGAAAAAGTACCTCAAGTCTAGTCACACCTCCCACTGAAACCAAAGGATAGCTTTTTATATGTCTCTACATGTTAAAAATATTTACTATCAGATTTTAATGTATTAATATCCATGTAATATGAATATTGCAAATGTTTAAATCATGGAATATAAGCAACACTGAGAAATTGCATAACCCAAAGCGCTCTTGTTTTCCCATTTTTTTCTGTTTTCCTGCTTATGATCTGTATGGCTGCAGTAACAGCATAATGCTTTCTAATCTTTAATACCATTATCCTCAAACATACCTATACAGATGAGGGGAATACGAGTCCTGCTCATGGGCAGGAGACATAGGCAGCATATTGGAATGAGTTTCCTGTAGTCCTGTTTGAGACAAAGGACGGACCAGAAGATAGGTTTTCTTAGTCTCCAAACACCTGAAAGTAATAGTTCCAGCAACATATTTTCTTTTCCAGTAATTAATAATTCTTAGGAAAAAAATTTTCCCTCTCGCTTCATCATGCCTCAGCTGAAAGACTTTGAACAGAGGTGCCCATATATCTGGCAGTGGACAAGATAAGATCAATTGTTTATTTACTTTGCTGTAATTTGTAGTGAGGGGGATTTTTTTGGGTTTTTTTTTGTTTGTTTGTTTGTTTGGGCTTTTTTTAAAGGAACTTTTAGGTCCTAGATGCCTTAACCTTGGCATCTGAAATTAGTAAGTACTTTTGACCTTACTCTGTGCAAGTCTCATTTCCTTGTATGCGAAGCAGGGACAATACATAACGTGTTAGGGAAGTTCTGCAGATACACTGAATAGTATTTGTAAAGTAATTGCGTGTTATAGAGTTATGAGCACATAGAAAAGCCAAAGAGAACTTAAATAGTAGACACAGAAGGAAATAAAGCCACCACTGAAATAGCTAAGTAAATAAGAACTGCCTGTTTTTTGCACTGGATGGAAAAAATGTTGTGCAGTCACAAAATTGAAAATTATAATACATATATTAAAGGACACCTGACAAAGTTGTTCTCCCCCAGCTTTCAATTTTTTTACTTTTCAACTTAATATTGGTCTTTTAACATCATCTTGCTGTTTGTACCACAATAAAAATGATCCTTAGTTTCATTTGGGTTATGAATTGCATGATTATGTCATTCAGCAGAAGAATTTTGCAGTCATTCATACTGGATCATGAGATTAATCACAGGAAGAAAAGCCCTAAATGAATTATACAGATCATATCAAATGGAAGTAAAATCTTTTCACCACAACACTCTTCACTCCCTGTACAGCACACTGCATGGACTGTTTTTAAACTCTTGAATAAATGTGGCAATTTCTAAGGAATTATTTTTCAACCCCCTTCTTGCAAAAACAGGATTAGTTTTTCCTGTTTTGTCTAGTAAGATATTAAGCCTTAGGTGCTGTGGTTTCAGCTGGAAGAATAACATGGATGACTGGCCTATGGTCTAGTCTGTGGCCTGGATGAGAGCATCCAAAGCTTCGCTTTAATTACAAAGGCACCCCTGAGATGCACACACCCACATTTGCTACTGGGAATTTGATCAAAATGCCATGTGTCCTATCCTGCAGTAAGTCAAAACTTTCTCTGGTTGTTTCTCTACTTTACTACATACTTAACACAGGTAAGTATACATGCAAAATATAATATGCCTTATAGATGGACTTACGAACAAGAATTCAAAAATACACTGATCACCACTTCCAGCAACCAGGTCCTCAAACACCTGTTTTTAGGCAAGGCTGCCATGATGCATCCCGGCTGCCCATCCTGAACTCTTTTATGTGTCACAGTGGTTTTGACCCACCTCTATCTAGCCCAGCTGCTCCCTCAGCCCCTGCAGCCCATCATCAGGTGTCCCAGCACTTCCCGTGGTTAGCCCTACAGCACAGAAACACAACTAAATTCATTCCAGTTAATGTATGCCTCCAGGTGCCCTAAGATTACTCAGATTCAAACAAGTCATTGTTACCCTTTAAAAGCAATAGGTGGTATTTAGGCCATAAAACTAAAGCAGTTTCAAATTCGTTGACAGCACCTAGACTAGCTGAGGCAGAACTAAGCAGAGTTCAGCTTCATGAGCAAACAAGAATCATTTTCCTTTCATGCCTAGTCAGAACCAGAGGTTAAGACAGTAGATTGATGCAACATGAGGCAAATTGTCATTCTGTCACCTGTAACTCCTGAAGGCTCAGATTGGTGCCGTGCTTTGCCCTTTCTCACTGTCTCTCTGTATTCTCATGTTTACAGTTACCATCATCAGGGTATTAAAGCTCTGTAGGCATCATCTACATCTGTCTGCACCTAGCAAATCCTGCATTCTCCAACTCACATAAATCCTACTGCTGAAAAGCTGGTTTATACATTCCATGTACTCAGGGTTAACTTTACAGTTTTAAAAAACTCTTGGCTCATAAACCATATAAAGGGGAAATTAAAAATGAGAGAGAGGGGAACAGACAACAGTTAAACACACTAAAATGAATTAAGTTTTTTGAAATGTGCTGGTGACCTGAAAAGAAACATGCTGATTTCTAAACCCTTTCAGTACTTTCATATGAGATACATTTTTCAATTTCTCTGCTTTTTGTCTTGTGGTCATTTTGGTCTTGAGTGAAGCCCCAGAGATATACCAGTTTATTCCAGATAAGCATCCATAAGATTACTTGCTTATCTGAACCTTGTCCAGAGCTCTTTGTTTTAGAAATCAAACCATAAATCAACTCTGTGGTATTCCTAGGAATTATTTATTGTTGGCTAGGCTAGAGACACTGTAAGACTGCCTTTCTTGTGGTATTTTGGGACTCCAGATTATAGCAAGATTATTGCAGGCTCCCAAAACAGATATGGACACACACACAAAACAAACAAAAAGGACCCACCACAAATTTCAAAGTTCTGTGCTACTTATGAAATGGTCATTGTCAGAAAGAGAGAGCTAAATTCAGTTCTGCCTTCTGGTATAAATCAGGAGTAATACTCTTACCTTCAGTAGAGCTATTCTGAATCATCAGTTATTAAATTAACATGATATCATACTAAACCGTCTTCAAATAAAAACATACATTGTTTCATCTTCTCTGCCAATGTCATTGTCCGAAGGAAGTTTCATGACAATGTAGAACTAAGTTTATTTTCTTTTACAGAAAAAAAAGCTGCATCCAGAAGTTCCTGTCTCCTCTGTTTTACAACAGCTTCCTAATCATCTACATGGACTTTGAGGTCAATTGAAGTCAAAGACTATGCTAAAACGCAGGAGGTTTTTTTCTCCCAATGTAATTGCATGCTATCCTAGATTGAAACTACCACTCCAAACACCCGATGCATGAGAAAAACATTTACCCACAGAGCATTTGACTGGAAGACTGTTTTCCTTTAGCGGTAGAAGTTGATTTGTAGTGGCTTGTACTGTGCATGTTTTGAGTGATCACAAAATTCTCCGGTTGATTATGATGTATTTATTTGTGTGGGGTAATCTGAGTTTATTTGCTTTCTTCTGTGGAAGGTGGTGAACCAGTGGCAGGTTTTTGCTTCTAGCTCTGTTTTTTCAGAAAACAGTGTGATACACTCTGAAAATAGTGTTTGCAGAGAAAGAAGTAGCAGACGTGATGAATCAAGAGGGTCCTTTGTGTGTTTCACTCACCAGGCTTCAAGCTTATGGGCCTGGTACTGAGTGGATTGTTCACAAATGAGCCAGTGCGTCTTGTAAAAAGCAAAAGCTATTCCCATCTGAGCTAACAGGGAAGTCAGCTCAGAATAGGAATAGTGGGAAGCCAGTTAATCCTGTCAACAGCCTCCTCACATCCTACCCATAGACAACTGGGTCTGCTTTGGGAAAAATATGGTAGGATTGAACCATGGTCAAGAAGGGCTGGAGAAGGGGCATGGACCATGGTCCACACTCCAGTCAACAGCTGTACTAATTACATTATGTACAAGCTAGAGTAATAAGCAAGGGAACAATGTCAATCTTATAAAACAGAGAGAATGAGAGGGGAGGTGGATGGATAGTGGAGGATGGGAAGACAATGCAAGAGAAATATAAAGGCTTTGGATTTGACTCCCTCTGATTGCTCAACCACTCCTCAGGCAGGAGAAGATCTGGCTTAGCTGCCAGCAGGGGTCTGTAGTGGGTAAGTGGTTTTGTGGCTAAGGAGTTTCAAACTGTCAGTGTGAGACCTCTTGGCTGGTTGGGGCATGGTCAAAAAGAACCAAGGGTAGAGGAATTTTCTTCATAGAAAGCACTAGATAAAGATCTGTGTGAACTTCATCAGAAGAAGAGATGAAGAAAACAAAGGAAACGAGAGCTTCTGAAAAGCCCAAAATAGGGTATATCTGCTGCCCTCTGCTAACTGAATTTATGGGTCTTGCATTATACAGCCAGATTAAGCTCTCCTTTAAAAGTAAGAAAGTTAGAGTAAATGCCTCACCCTCTCAGATGTGCTGAAAACTTCCAAGAGCAAATTTCAGGCAAACTCATATGAAATTCCTGAGCTGACAGTCAGCCTAAATCACAGAAGGCTCAGCAGTCATTAGACCCCCAGTAAGCCCCTTAGAGTACCACAGAAATAGCTCTTTAATATCAGCGTTAATTTTCCCCATGAAGAAAACGGGTGAGTTCCAACAGGCTGAACGGTGTCTGCAATTTGGACACCTCCAACTAGTAATTCTGTATTCCCGTTACAGTCAACAAAGTCCTGGTCAGTTAAGTTCAGTCCTGATTCATCTAAACCTCAGTCAGACATGTTAAAGGTCTCTGATGAATCACAGCCCTGAAATACCCATTTCTTTCCATTAGGTGCAACAGTAATTGAGGGTGACTAACTCACAGAAGAGATACACCCAGAAAGTCAAGTAAAAAGGAAAGAAAAAAAAGAGGATAAGGAAAATGAAAACTGGAAACCCAAGGGTCTCCTGTGTGGCAATGATGTACCTAATGAAGACCAGAACCCCCAATTTTATTGCCATAGGAAGACCAATTCTGCTGTGGATGGAGAGGGACAGGGAGTTCCCACAGTAATTCAGTTCCCACAACTAAAAGTGGAATTTGGCCTGTTGCTTCAAAGTTTGTCAGCATGAGACTTCAAAATTCTTTTGAGTTTTAAGGTTTAACACTCTATTCAATTCTGGTTTTGCCAGTTGCTGTGCTGTTTTATCTTCACAAATCCATATGCTCTGCTGCTTCACAAAGGACAGACTTTTCCAAGCATAAATATCTTCAGCTGTTAAATTGCAAGGAATCCGAGTTCAACTACAAGACAGACAGGCTATAAGGAAAAAAAGAAAAGAAAAAAAATTAAAAAGGAAAGAAAATTTCTTTTCACAAATGTTTACCTACAAAAATTCCAGAAGTAGTAAGCTGGGAAGGAAGTAGAACATCAGGATTTCCTGCGATGCTATAACATCCTTGGAAAAATATTTACAGTGATGGGAATTTGAAACCAAGTGGGTTTAGTGGTTGGTATGGTAGTATCCAGAATACTCCACTGCCTCCCAGTAAATTCAGAATTCAAGACAAGAGGCTTCAAAGACAATCTGGGTAGTCTTCCATTGTTTCCCCTCCTTGTACAGATACAACTCCTAAATTCCCATTTTTGACAACGGTTTTATTATCTCCACCATGCAACCCCTTCAAACATTGCATACAATTGAGTTACAGGTTTCCCGTGAATCTCAATTAATCAGCTGGCAAACATTGAGTTTATTCAGATACGCTTATTGTGGATCCAAGTGATATTCATTTGCCTTATGAATTCTGTCTCTTGCAAGCTAAGATTTAGCCTAGATTACTAATTCTAGCATATTTTACTAATTCTATATGATTTGGGACTGTTTCAATTTTATAACCATCTTTATATTTTAAAATGTGTCATTTGTGAACCAGTACACAAATATATCAGAGAAAAATTCACTGGCTGTATTTCTTTTATTAAGATGAGTCGAGTTTGCTTTTTAAAATTGGCTTTTCTAGGGTTTTATTATAAAGCAAAATCTCAAATTTCTTCCTCAGATTTCCAGCTGGGTCCCTAAGGATCGTTAATGTTGCTATTAGTCTTTTCACATGACAGCTTACAAAGGTTCACCCATTACTGCCTTATAGAAGAGAAAGGATGCAGAGACACGTGAGGAGAAACTTCTCAGGACACAGCAACATGTCCATCCTGTAGAAGAGACTGAAGTTCTTAGAAAGAGGCAGGACAACTTGACTTTTACACAAGAACTTAGAAGTTCTGCACCTAAACTAATACAGCCCATGTTACACAGTGCAAGGGACTGTCACATCCATGCATAAATGCAGAAAAGACCATCAATGTTTTACTTGAAATGTTCTTTTTTGAAAGCTCTGGAAGCTATTTGGTGTCAGTGAAGTGCTTGTTCAATCATTAGTGGAGGATTTCCCTCCTGCAAGACTCCTCTGCATAAATACAAGAAACAAAAAGAAACAGATAATTTGAAATTGTATGCATCTCCTCATTATGAAGTGTCTGTTCAGGCAGTGTGTGGCCAGGAGAGGGCTATCCATTTTTCCTTCCCTCGGGGGTGCGTAGCAACCACTGTTTCTTGGCATTCCCTCAGCCCTCCTGCTTTGGCATAATCAGGAGCTGGAAATGTACCGTGACTAAGTCTCTTTTATACCAAATCCAAACTTTCTTGTCAACGCCAGGATTCAATTTGCATTTTCAATGCCAAAGGTCGGCAGACTAACTCTACCCTCTGTGTATTAAGTCAATCCCATGGATGAAGGGAAAGACCTATTCAGCTTCATCTAGATTATCAAGGGGCAATTCTGAGACTTGCTACAAAAATTATGCTGAAAAATTACAGAATATGGAGAAAACGGTCCTTTTTTTTTTTTGAAGAAAGATCTATTGTGTCAGCAACAGTCTGAAAAAGTGATTTTTGCCTTCAGACATGGCTAAGCCCATTCTCAGTTTCTAATTGGAAATCCTAAAGTAACACACACACACACCTCCACCACAACTCAGAGCAAGTGGTGCAACCATTGTAGGATGGAAGGATTAAAAAGCAGTGTGGACAGAGGAGAAATTATGGAGTCAGATTGCTAGCAGAGTCATGGAGATATTTTTTCATAAGCATTAAGGCAAAATGCAAACATTTATAAAACTTTAATAAACCAGATTGACAGAGATCTGGAAGAATTTCTTGATTGTAGTACCTGACAAACTCAACTCTATCCTTGGTTTCATGCTTGGCAAACATTTCACCTCTCTCCCCATCATATGTCTGAACTTCTGATGCATGGTATGTATGCTTTCTTGGCTCTCTCATCATTTTTGCAATCTTTGCTCCTGAGTTTACCCTGTGCAGCTTCTCTGGAGGAAGCACCATGACTTTGACAACAGCCTATGCACTCATAGCTCTTTTTTTTTTTTTTTTTTAGATGATATTCCTTATTTCTTACTCACTGTCGTACTCTTTGCTGTCATGGGCTGACTGAGCATTCTCCTTTCTGTTCATTTTTCCCCCTCTGTCCAGTATTTTCACAGTTTTTTTGAAGATCAGGCAGATACTTTCCAGAAAAACTTAGTGCTTTACTCCTTTTTCCCTGCTCTTTGTTAATCATGTGCAGTCCAAAGGATCTCAGGCTCCTATCAGCTGTCTCCCTCTACGTCTGCCAATTTCCTTTATTCCCTCATTTTCGCTTTGCCTTACAAGTTCTTTACTTTCATGTTTGAGCATACTTCATGATACCCCTCAACACCTAAGGAAATATTCCTCATGTCACTTTCTTCTCTCCAAACAGGCAAGCTAAATCCTTAAATAACCTCTTACTTTCCAGAAATATATAGAATTTTTTAATTTCTTTTTTTTTTTCTGTACAGGCTTCATGATTTCTCTGTCCTTTTCACCTCTGACAAATGATCTGATTTCACTAAGCTTTCCTCAAATTGTATTTATCAAGGAATGTTTTTCCAGCTTTTCTTAATTGCTGGCTTTACATTCAGCACTAAATTTAAAGAAGGCTTTTCCTTTCCTGTGCTCTTAAATGCAGATTTCAGGTGATTTTCCTTCTGGTGGCTGCTGCTGCCATGTGGTATCAGGTTATTCTTGTATTTAATGCAGAGCAAGGTCATAGGTGTGCTAAGGGTGCAATGTTAGAAATAGGCGAGCCTGAAGGGATGCTCACTAGCTGTGTTATGTGGTGTGCACACTTTTGAATCATTCAATTATTATTTAGCACACCTGCACAGATTAAGTGGGCAGGTTAAAAGAGGCAACTGGGTCTTCCCACTGGAGCAGTGTTGCTGTACCACTCAGGTGCTCTTGGAACTGTCTATTTGGGCTGTGACAACCTGTCGCGGGCATGTGTAAGAGTGCAGGAACGCAGCATGGCACCCACAGTGCAATGCAGCTCTGTATTCCATCTCTGATCATGACCGGTATCAGTGGAAAACTCCTAACATCATATAGTCACAATATGGATTGAGCCTGGAAGTGTGAGGATTAATATCTGTTCCAACATTTATCTTAACTTTGATTATTTTTATTCCAGATATTCTTATGGGTCATATAAATGCCCAAGATTATTAAAACAAATCCTTGCCTCCTCTGCACTATATAGGTTTTTCTGTCTTAAGTATATGCACTGCAGTATAAAGTTTGCTCACCAGAAATACAGAGGCCTTTGTGTAAGTTATTGCAGGGCAGATGGCACAGAGGTGTGAACTCAATATTGCTGATTTGTGAAGCTCATGCTCTCTTTTAACAGTATAACTCTTGTCAGATTAGGACCAGTTGAATACTTCTCTGTAATAGAGAGTGTAGACTTTTGGAAGGTTACTCTTAGTTCAGTTGCTCTAGGTTCCGGGGCTGAAGTACCTTAGAAGATATTGTTTCAGGCTTCCATGACAGTGCACAACTTTCTTGGGGATCAGTAGTTTTAACATATGGAAAGTTTGTAGCTCAACATGTGTTTGTTGGACTTGTGTCAAGTGCAGACCTCATTGAAATTACTTACTCAAACCCTTCCCCAGATGTTGTCAGTCTTGCTGATGCGGCAGTTGTAGTTTACTGACTCGGCGCCATGGTGCAGGTTTGTAAACTGAGAATCTTCTGCTGGCTGATGTGAACTCACAGATGCCCAAGTGAACTGTTCTCCTGGGTGAGCTCACTACCACCTCGATGTCCTACCTAATGCCTATGCTGCAGTTCTGCAATCTAATTATTCAAATTCAGTATTTTCCTCTGTGAAGACTTTTTTTCTGCCATATCCCCTCAGTTTAACTAATCAGAAAGAAGTAAAATTCTTGTCTTTCTTCCAAACCTATTCCCCATGCCTTTTCTTTCGTCACTGTTGATGACTCTTCCATCTTCCCAGACACTCAGATTGACAACCATGAAACCATTTTTCACTCCTCACTTTCTAATATCCATACCCCCATCAAACTTTTTCTCCTTGACTCTATAATCTCCTAAACCTGCCTCTCTTTTTCTTTTGTGTCACTCATCATTTTGCTCTCATGGCCTTCTTCAGTCTCCTTTTTTGTTCATTCTCTGGCACTCAGCCTCCCCTGTGCATCCTACCCAATGCTCGTCAGTGAAAATTTCTTCTTCCTCAGCTGAATCAGTGTTGCTTTCTTGCTTTAAGTTCTTTTTTCTCTCACTCTTTCTACAACCAGTTCAAAAGCACTGACAGAAATTTTGTTTCTGCTGTACTCTCCTGTCTTGGATCCTGTCATGATTTGCTGCCTTTCCCACTCCTCTTGTTTTGTTGTATTCTTCCTTCCCATCCTTGAATGTGATATTTGGGTCATGCTTCTTCCAGTGTGCAAACTAACCGCTTATTTTATTTAAATCTTTGCTGACATACCACCCTTGCTGGTTTCATACCCCATTATTTTTTCCTAATGTGTTGCTTACTATTCCCCATTGGAACAGTACATGCTTCTCCATATCAAAAGTCTCTACTTGTGTAATTAGATCACATGAACATTTAAAGCTGGTGCTTTATATAATTCATGTCTCATATGTCTTCAGTTTAAATTGTATTTTCTTTCTCTGAAGTGGGTATTCTGGTACAGGAACTCTGTTTTATCAGTTAATGGGTATTTGGTACTGTTGTGGCTAATATCCAGTCAGAATCATTACAAATGTCACCAAAAATATTAGTGAAATGGCAAGAATAATAAATATTCCTCTTCATTTTTTCTATGGGACCACAGCTTTCAGAGTGACCCTTCTCTGTTCCAGGCATGTTCCACCCCTCTGCCTTGTAAGCACCCTGCCAGGTTTCTAAGTGCATCCTTTGTTGAAAATACAGACAGGAATTTGGCAAGCACCTTTCTACAAGGCTGTCAAGGTTATGCACCTTGTACATACAAGTTTTTTGAGGGGGAATATATTACAGAGAAAATACAGTGAGTGCTTAGTATTCATCTCTTTCACCTTTCCCCTTTAGTAGCAGTTTCCTAAGAAAAATGCTAATGCTTTTCCTTCAAATCACATAGTATCAGATGTGTATATTTTATATTTACACAATGTGGGGAAAATGGCCAGTATTGAGTTTTTCCACTGATGAACTTGTACAGCGATTTGAGAACCTTATCACTATATTGGCTTCATTTAACAACACAATTCTTGCTGCACAAGAAATTAAATTAAATTACACACTCGGTAATATGTTATACCTATTAAGTTGTAGCAAATGTAATTGTTAATGGCAGCAGCTACAGCTTTCATGGATCAAACGAATTCATGACTTATGTGATCTGTCTGTTTGTTTTAATTATAAAAGCTGTAACTAGTGATAGGAGTATTACTTTGGAACAGGCTTGTCAAACAGAACTTCTCTTTTTGTAGATATTTTCATGAAGAGATCTACTCTTCAAGCCAATAAAATTCCCTCCAGTCTAAAGAGGAAACGTTATAGTCTGTGGAGAAGTATTACTTTGCTTCCTGAGCATCTAGCTACACTATGTGATACATGCATACATAGATACTTACTTAAACATCAGTCTCTTCTGCAAATCAGTTAATTCTGGCTGCAATCCAGAAATATTTTGAGGCAACTTTATACATGGTTTCAAGACTAAGTGCTTTCTGCTTGGATTTCAGTCTGTCTCTTTTGGGGGTAATGCACAAGGATAAGGGCTAAAATACTTAAACTCTTAGCCATATTTATTAGAGCTAAGAAAATAAAACCCTATGGGAGCGACTGTCTACTTCGAAATTGAATAAAAAGTTTGTATTTTTCAGCAGTGATTTCTGAATACTCATCCTGTGACTGTTAGCTGAGCCTGCTG